>NW_004443947.1:25868704-25874671 GCF_000243295.1 Trichechus manatus latirostris | reverse complement strand
AAGCCAAAAGAATCTAACTTTCTTTGGAAAGAGACTCTCAGTAAAATGCAATATGGTTTTTGCTTTTTATTCTTCAGGAAGTTCCAGAGTCTAATGGGCTATATATAGCTTCTCTTTCTGATACGGTAGGATTTCTATCTGAGAGAAAATTGAATACCTAAGGTTTAATAAAATCAGACTTTAATATTTTAATTTAGGTTTTCTGTTACTTCTTTTACATTGTTAAGAGACAATTCCATGGGTCTCTTGCACTGCTGCATATCTTATGAACAAGACACTAGCTGCGTGTGTTCTGAACTATCTTCTCAAGGATGCTTATATGGTGAGCAGTTTTAGAAGACAGAGACAGTGTCTCCCTCCAGAGCAAAGGGCAGGTATGTTACTGCCCATTAAAAACTACTTGTATTCCCTAAGCCCAGGGTTCCTCTCCTATAGCCCAAACCACTGCATGTTCAGGTATCCATCTGGGCCCAAATATGTAGCCCTCTGCCCAAGGGATTTGGGCACAAGGGAAACTGACAATAATATACTGGTGCTAATCTTGCTGGCAAGGAGCCCTGGTGGCACAAACAGTTAAATGCTTGGCTGCTAACCGGGAGGTTAATGGTTTGAACCTCCTCAGGAGCTGTGCAGGAGAAAGACCTAGCAATCTGCTTCCGTGAAGATTACAGCCAAGAAAACTCTATGGAGCAGTTCCACTCTGCCACATGGGGTCACTACGAGTCAAAATCGACTCAACGACACCCAGCAACAACAATGCTACCTGCTATGCCATGAGTAATAAAGTCCTTTGTTTCTGACCCGGGAGTCTCATGTCTTTTGCCAGCATCTATGAAACTGTGGTAGGCTAAATTATTAACTTGCCAGTGGGCTAAAATCTCAGATACTTGACAGTGACTGAAAACTATGAAAAAGATACCTTTAAATAATGTTAACACATAGAAAAATAAAACGCTGCTTTAGAATGTATAGTGGATGACTCTTGAACATGTAACATATACCTCTGAGTTTACCATCACTTTCTCCCTTTTGACTTTCCTCAAGGTATTCCCTCTGCCTGGAATTTCCTTCCTTCCACATATTTATCTAAGCTATTCAACCGCTGGCATTTGGAAAGTTTTTTGAGTAGCATTTAAGAAGTCAGTGGTTCATGCTGCAAAAACTGATTGAAGTAAATAGATTCATCCTTAATCATTTGTATACTATGCTAGATAATATTTAGAAATGTGTATTCATTCATTCCATTATTCACACATATCTTATATACCTAACTTGTGCCAAGATATGGAGATTGGGAACTATCAGTCTCATGAACAAAAAAAAAACCCGTTGCCATTGAGTGGATTCTGACTCATAGCAACCCTATAGGACAGAGTGAAACTGCCCCATAGGGTTGCCAAGGAGTAGCTGGTGGATTCAAACTGCTGACCTTTTGGTTAGCAGATGAGTTCTCAACCACTGTGCCACCAGGGCTCCAGTCTAATGAAGGGAGAAGTAAATAAATATAAAATAGGTAAAAATCTGACAATGTCTATGCCAATATTAGTTTTATAATCCTCTCCCTCCATTAATGCCCCACAGAGAACAAAGTCTTCAACAACTATGGCTTTGTCCTACTTTTGCTTTTCCGTGTGGAATGATATGATACCTTATGACCCTTATCCACTATTCCTTCTTGGATCATTATCATATGCCACTGAGATATGATACTGAATTATATCTACTGTATAGACAGGTGTATTCATAAGAACTTTGGTTGCAAGTGAAGGATCACTCAACTCATACAGACTTTTTAAGAAGGGGAGAGAGTATTATAATGTTTGGCTTACATAACTAAGAAATCCAGGGGCTTATATGCTTCAGGCACTCAAATGATATAATCAAAACATTACATTAATCTTTCCATTTCTGAGTTCTTTTTTCCCTTGTTCAGGCACCATTCTCAGGAAGCAATCCCATAGTTTTGTCAAGGTGCCTGCCAGCAACTCTGGGCTTTTGTCCTATCTTTTGATTGATCCCAGAAGAAAGGATAGATAATCTCTTCTTAACAGTTCCAATAGAAATTCTTGAATTAAATACCAGTGGCCGGACTTGATCTCATGTTCATTCCTGAAGCAATCATGGGTAGCCAAGGGAGTACAATGCTCAGATTGGTGAGGACTGGGTCGTATCACCCTTTATGGAGTTAGAGGTAAAGGTAAATTTACCCCTCATGTATATGGAAGGGGTGGACCTCCAAATAAATTCGGGTTACTGTAACTAGAAGCATGGAAAATGAATGTGGGGCCGACAAAAACAATAGGTGTCTATTAGACCACCTAAAGGACTTTTGCTAATTAGAAATGTGCAAATATAGAGAGAAACTATGTATAAAAATTTCTTGAAGTCATGAAATAGAGTAAAATAGGAAAGGTGGTTACTCAAGTCTGTTAGTAAAGCAGGTATCAATTAAGCAATGATTGACAAGATAGAGAATATTATCCTTGTGTTTATATTGCTATAAATATTAGTCTAAGTTATACAACATCATTAAAATATAGTGAAAGCTTAGCTGCATATTTCCACACATTTTATTTTTTTGATTCAGCTAACAGTACCTGTCAGAGGCCTGTGTAGTCACTCTTAGGGTACCATCATCCACCTGTGGTAGCTTGTTGTTGTTTTTTTGTTGTTAGCTGCCAGCCAGTTGGCCTCTGACTCTTGGTGACCCCATACACAAGAGAAATGAAATGCTGCCTGGTACTGAGCCATCTCTATGATTGGTTGCAGATCTGAGCATTGTGATCTATAGGATTTTCATTGGCTGATTTTCAGAAGCAGATCACCAGGCCTTTCTCCCTAGTCAGTCTGGAAACTACACCGAAACTTGTTCAGCATCATAGCAACGGGCAAGTTTCCATTGACAGACAGGTGGTGGCTGTGCATAAGGTTCATTGGCCAAAATTGAACCTGGGTCTCCCACATAGGTGAAAATTCTATGTGAACCACCAATGGTTAAAAAAAAAATGCTGAAGTGCTAACCTCAAAAACATACCCAGTTATTTTCTCCCTGTTAATATCAACCCAAAGAACAAATCTGGTGTGAATATTTGAGATAGATTAGAAAAAGAGAGATGACATTTTACCTTGTCCTTAAAGGCCTTTAATTTATAATAATCCATGCATCTCAGGGATTCAGCAAAATTCTATTAAAAACTTTTATATATCAGGTACAGTTATAAGCATCCTTAAAATTTATAATTAATCAAAGTAGGTACTTCCTTTCTCAGGTAGGGAACTAAAAAAATTTTGCTTGATTTTTAGAAATAAGAATATCTATGGTAAATTATGGAGCCCTGGTGGCACAGTGGTTAACAGCTCAGCTGCTAACCAAAAGGTCAGCAGTTCGAATCCACCAGCTGCTCCTTGGAAACCCTATGGGACAGTTCTACTCTGTCCTGTAGGGTCGCTATGAGTTGGAATCGACTCAGTGGCAACAGGTATGCAGGTATATGGTAAATTATATTATTGTAAAATATATTTGCATCTCCTCCATGGAGGAGAATTACACTGCCCTGCCCGTGTCAGGAATCATGTAATTTGCTTTGAACAATAAAGTATGAGCAGAAGTACCATGTGCCACTTCCAGGCAGAAACATTAAGAGCCATTGTTTGGTTTTGCTATTTTCTCTCTTCTCTTCTGCCAGGATTAACAGTGAATTGTTTTTGCTAGCCATTGAAATTCTGGGTCCTTGTTACTGCAGCATAACTTAGCCTAAGCAGACTGATATAAATCTAAAGATTTAAAAGGATATTGTATCAATGTTAATGTGAGTAGCCTTTTGATCTATAAATAGAGAGCCTGGTTAGCCCCTCCCGCTCTGAATGTCAGAGAGATAAGGCCTGTACTAATTAATAACTCACTACTTTGAGCATTCACAATGAGCTGTGTAGGACTAACATTGATTCTGCATGGATTTTGCATACCTCTCAAAGATGACTTCTTTGTTCTGACTCCATGATTGTAATTATTGAATTGTCCTTTATTACTTTACTTCAAAAAACTCTAATATTCGATTCTGTGTCTTGGCCAGTCCTTCAACAGTGATGTGACCTAGTTCTCACCCTTTAACAGTAGCTTATAGCACCTTGCTTTTATTATTGGTGAGTTCAAATATGTTTTCTAAAACACTCCAATCGACCTGGTGCAAAATGATTTAATTTTGTCAGAAATGTGAAGGAGATATTCCCTTACTTTCTCTCCCATCTCAATGAAGGATAGAATTGTTGTTAACTGTGACTCAAGGCAGACCTATGTACACAGAGCAAAGTATTGCCAGGCCTTGTATCATTTTCATGGTTGTTGGTATGTTCAAGTCCATTGTTGTGGCCACTGTGTATTTTGAGCGCCTTCCAACCTAGGGGCTCATCTTCCAGCACTATATAAGACAGTATTCCATGGTGATCCATAGGGTTTTTCATTAGCTGATTTTCAGAAGTATATCACCAGGCTATACAATAGTATAGGGAATTTTCTATCTTCCTAGGTGTGTAATTTCAAATTACATTTATCTGTAGCAGGTACACTTCCAATCTGTAAGGTGGAATAAAAAACAAATGGACTCTTTTCTTCATTTATATAGAACATCTGTTCTGCCTAGACAGCATACATTTACTATCAGTAAATTTAGAGTATCACTACTCTCTCCCATACCCTGGCTGTGTGTCTCAATTGCATTGGGAGTACTAACACCTGCCAAGGCTTCTGGGTAGCGGGAGCTGGATCCTTGTCATTCTCCATCCACACTGCCATCTGCCAGAATGCCTTTATTTCCTCCTGATCTCAGCCATTGGTCCTGGCAGGATATTGCTGCATCCCTCTAATCTTGACAATAAGATCTCACACTCCATCTATTCTCTGCATCACATTGTTGCTGCCCTTAGATGAATGGGAAACATTTTCTCTTTCCTGATCTCAGAGGAACACAGAAATACCCTGTTGTGTCTGCCCTTAGGCAGCCATTTCTTCCTAGGCTTGATACTTGGCTAGACTGTTCCTGGAAAGCGGGTGGAGGGTACAAGTTCCCCCGACTCTCAGATTCCCCAGACTTACCTGGAAGTTTCAGTGGTCTGCCTTCTCCCTGTATGAGGACATTTCTGAAGGGTGGAAATAGGGATTAAAGCCCTTCTCGAGAGTTCACCATTGTCTAAACTTTCTTCTGACTTCCTTCTTTTGTTCTTCATCCAGAGATTGTTGATTCTGTTTGGTGATATGTTCATCCTTAATCACATTTGGAAATTTAGAATTTGGACCCTTCAACTGGTCTTTTAGAACCCATAGTTTATACCCTGACCTAGCCCTTTTGAGATTGAAAATCCAGAAATTTGACCATCTTATTGCCTAAATTCTACTCTGTCATCCCTTTCTTGAAGTAGTTTGCATAAAATACAGTATCTGTTACCTGAATTGGAGTCCCTGGGTGGCATAGAGGGTTAAGCGCTAGGCTACTAGCTGAAAGGTTGGTGGTTTGCACCCACCCGGAGGTGATCAGGCCTGACCATCTGCTTCTGAAAGGTCACAGCCTTGGAAATCCTATGGAACAGTTCCATTCTGCATGCATGGGGTCTCCATGAGTCGGAATCATCTTAATGGCAACTAACAGCAACTAACCATAAAAGTTGGTGGTTCAGATCCACCTAGAGAAGAAAGGCCTTGTCATTAGCTTCTAAAAGTTCACAGCCATTGTGTTGTACCAGGGTTCAGGGTTGCCAACAAAAGGTACAAACCACATGCTTCAGCAGTGCATGGGAAACATTTTACTCACGTAGAGAAGAGACAAAGCAAGATCAGCTTCATTTGTGAGCACTGGTCTCCCATGGCCAGCAAGTCTTCCCTCATGGCTGATGTCTTAGTTATCTACTGCTGCTATAACAGAAATACCACAAGTGGATGGTTTTAACGAAGAGAAGTTTATTTCCTCACAGTCA
>NW_004443947.1:25843175-25868544 GCF_000243295.1 Trichechus manatus latirostris | reverse complement strand
GCTCACTTCTGTCTTTTATATCTCAAGAGATTGCCTCAGGACACAATCCAGTCTTGTAAATTGAGTCCTGCCTTACTAACACAACTGCCACTCATCCTCCCTCATTAACATCATAGAGGCAGGATTTACAACATATAGGAAAATCACACAGTACCAGGAATCATGGCCCAGCCAAACTGACACATACATTTTTTGGGAGACATAATTCAATCCATGACAGCTGGTGTAGGGCAGGTGTTCCACGCATACCGCTATTGTGCCGTGACATAAGAGAGACCCTGTTACCTACCCACCAGGAACAGATATAGAAGTGGGGTTGGTCAGATGCCATATGGTATCCATACATGAGTAAGAGACAGAAAACGATACCGTATGTCCTGAGCAGGGAGGAAGGCTTCTCCAATAAGAAGAGAGAGATCCAATTCCCAGCCTCCTTATCAGAGAATGTTCTGGGTCCAAGGGGTCTGCTTAGGCAGTCCAGACTGGGAGACGTATAAGCAGACTGTCTTCTCAACACGTTGAAAACCCTATGGATGGAGCACATTTCTTCTCTGAAATACGTGGGGTCATCGTGAGTCGGAATTGACTTGCTAGCAACTGTTTATTTATTAATTTTTCTTTTTTTAGTTACCTGAACAGGGGAAAGATTTATAGAATAACAGGTAATAATAACTTGTGTTCCAAAAACCACAATTATTATATGAAAATATTATTCTACCACTGACTATACACACACACACACACACACATACACATATATATACGCACACAGACATACATATATATATAATATTAATAGATAAAACAAAACACACAGGTCTTGGGCTCTTGGGACAAAATCTTCTCATTAAAGGCCAGATTTTTTGGTATGAAAATTACTATTTGTTTTCATTGGCCTTTCCATCTAGTCCTACATGAAGATTAGGGTGGTGTTTAAGAGTATAATACAAATCTGTGCCAACCAGCATGTCATGGAACACATTAACTGGCTTCATGTCTACTCTGTTCAGTAAAATTGCTTCTTTAAACTTACATCCTCTCCATTTATTCTAATTATTACTCTCAGTAGAGTACTTGAATGTGCTTAAATTTTACTCAATTTAATGCATTATCAGATCTTACAACAAGGACCCATTTTTCCTTTTAACAATAAAAGTTTTATTGTAGTTCTTGATTAACAGGCTCTTGAGCTAACACAAAAGAATACAACCAAAATGAATACAACTAAATGAAAGATCCAAAAGAACATAAGCAAATGAATGTGAAATATTTGTTCAGTTTATGAAAAGTAAACTGTACTTAATTTTTATAATAGACAATGAAATATTCCTTTCCTTTTAAAGGTAATCTTAACCTGAGAAGAATTCCAAGCTAGATTATTGGTCAATCCATTAATGCTATAAAAAAAACAAAACCCATTGCCGTTGAGTTGATTCTGACTCATAGTGACCCTACAGGACAGAGTGGAACTGCCCCATTGGGTTTCCAAGGAGTGGGTGGTGGATTCAGACTGCCAACTTTTTGGTTAGCGGCCAAGCTCTTAACCACTATGCAACCAGGTCTGCATGAATCAATAGTGATCAGATAAACCGTAAAGATGGAGAAACTAAATAATAACCTTTAAATGTCATTTTCTTTTTTCCATATGAGAATTGTGTACTTGTAAAAGCACTGGATTAGGGGCCAGAATTAATAAGAAATTCATTTTGTTTCTGTGTGCTATGTTTTCCTCAACAATATAAGAAGAGATTAGACTATGTTATTATTTCCTAAAGCATGGAAAGCATTCCACTGGTGTCATTGGAGATGATTTTAGGTGGTACAAAACAAGACATATAATATGGTGAGATAGTCATTCCCTTTTCAACTCCACCATCTTGATTTAGCCAAAGGTAAAGGCTCATTGGTGCTAGATTTGGGGTCACTTGGTGCTTGTTACTTTTTCCAGTTTTTTAACAAAGAGAAATAAAGCCTTCAATTAAGAGTTTTTTGTTGTATATGAGTTTCTAGATAAAAAACATCATTGTGTTTTTGTTGTATAAATTTTTTGGTTACCTTCTTTGTGACAAAAAATGTTGATTTCCCATTTATGGTAGTAGAACAAAGTTGCTTTTTAAAAGTTAAGGAAAGTGTTCACTTAAAAAATGACAAGTAAATGATAGTACAGGTAGAAGTGCATGACCAAATATTTGACACCACTAGATAGGTAGTCTATAAGGACTTTTCACAGACTCTAATTTTATGTTTTGTTTTTACCTTGGTTTTGGTCAAGGTGAAAGACAGCATGGTGTAAGCTGTATTTCCCTCCCTTGGGCTTATGAGGCAATGTGAAAAGTGGTGAAATAAACTGCAGAATAAAAACAGGACACATCTTCTGCATCAGAAACCTTCCTTGAAGATTTCAGCAGCTGAGTATACAAACATAACAAATATAGAAATATGTATGTTCAGGAATGGGTGCCAAATGTACAGGAATTTGCAGGATGAAGCACTGGCTTTCAAACATATTCCTTGCTTGTTTTTGAATGAGCAGTAATGAACAAATGGAAAAGTCTGTTATGTTGGAGAAGGCAAAGTTGTCAGAGTGGGTGAATCTGGGAAGTCCTTAAGTTCAGGACAGTGTGCAGAGGTCACCAAGTCCACATGGTGACAGAAACAAAAGGAAGGGTCTGAAGCAGAGGATTTCCAGTGTGAGCACAAAAGTGAGCTAGCCAAGGATACACTTGGGAGTTTGACCAGAAGTAGCAGATAGTCTGAATGAACCTCACTGGTCAACTAGTAATAAACCCTTTCTCCATGCTAACAATATTGTAGTAAGAGAAACTACAATCAAATAAAGTAAATAGCAATTAAAGGCAGAGTAACTTGAAACCTAACCAGCTTCACCTTAGGAAAAAAATTTGAGAAGGAGCAGGAAGGAAGGGATTTGTGCTAAAGACAAAAACTAAGGAGATTAGGATGTTGAGGGAAGGATTCAGAGTCATCTGAAATGTAATATGATATGTACTATATTCTTGCACATCTACTTTTTCTCGCTTCTTTTCACCAGTGACACTGCCAGGCAAGAAACTTGCGTTTGGAAAGAGCAGAAACTCACTCTCCTGGTGACCTGTATTTTGGGCTTAAGGCCCGAGCAATTGAAATTTCTGCTGCTTATATTACTTCCCTTTCCCCTCTAGGGGATTAGGAAAGGAGTCAACAAAAAAAAGTAGACTACATCTCTAAACCCCAACTTTATACTCTCCACCCAACATCATGAACTTTTAATAGAAGACTTTGAGAAGTACCAAGAGAAGTTCCAGGCATTGCAGCCATGTGATTTGGAAGGGCTTTCCTGCTTTCTGGGCCTCCATTTTCTCGTCTGTCTTGTCCACTAAGGATTATTGTTGATGTTGTTAGTTGCCGACAAATTTGCTCTGACTTATGGTGACCTTATGTAACAGAACTAAACGTTGCCTGGTCCTGCACCATCTTTTGACTGTTGGTATGTTTGAGTCTACTGTTGTTGCTATTGTGTCAATCCATCTCACTGAGGGTTTCCCTTGTTCACTGGCCCTGTACCAAACATGATGTCCTTTTCTAGTGAATGGTTTTTCTTGATGACACGTCCAGAATAAGCAATTTGAAGTCTCATCATCCTCATTTCTGAGGAGCATTCTGGTTGTATTTCATCTAAGACTGATTTGTTCATTCTTTTGACAGTCCACGGTGTGTTCAGTATTCTTCACCAACGCCACAATTTGAATGCATCAATTTTTCTGTCTTCCTTTTTCATTATCCAACTCAAGGATTACAGTAGGTAATCCATGCCTGGTAAATAGGAAGTGCTTGGAATATGGAGATTCCTCTCTACAGCCCTTCCCACTGACTAGATTTAAGAGTACCAAAAACCAAACCTCTTACCGTGAGTCAGTTCCAACTCATGGCAACCCTACATGTTACAGAGTAGGACTGCTTCATAGGATTTTCTTGGCTGTAATCTTTACGGAAACAGTTCACCAACCTTTTCTTCTGTGGAGCCTCTGCATGGGTTCAAACTGCCAACTTTAGGTTAGCAGCCAATAGCAAACCACTTGCACCACCCAGGTTCCCTTGAATTTAAGAGTAGTGGTAGACAAAAAGGCATAGCCAGGAGGGAAAAAAAAATGTTTTTTTCCAAAAGATGGTCATAGTTCTTCATAGAACAAGGCCTGATAGAGAACCGATGCTCAATAAGTACTCAGTGGAAAACTGGATGCCATTGCCAATGCCTACACCCTCAGAAAAATGAACCAAAATATGCCTCTTTTTTTTTCTTTTTCAACCTGGATGCACTCACTGTCTCTTTGTTACACCAGCCCATTATCTTCAGTTTTCAAACCCAGAGCAATATGCTGGAATGCTTTTGCAGTGTTTGTCCCACGTGGGAAGAATGTAGAGGCAGAGTTCTAAAACTTTCAACTTTTTAGTAAACACTGTGGGTACATCCATGGCTTCCTGCCAAGTTAACATTCAGTTTCTGCAAATGTATCTCCCAATATCTCTCTCACAAAGCAGACAGAGATAAGAGGGAAAATGAAACTGGGGAAAAAAATAACGTTTTGATGCCAGCAGCTCTGGCAGCCATCAGCATCAACATAAGTACTTTTTAATCCATTGTATTTTGCCAGAGGATGACCTTCACTGTTAGGAGTAGTAATTGCTGTACTTTACTTCCTGCCTGGACTTCAGGGAAAGGATGTCCCCACACCCTGACCTGGCTTTGCTTGGTGAGAGATCCCTGCGAGCTACTATTTTAGCTTTAATCCAGGACATTCATTTTTTTTTTAATCAGATTTTGTATTTTAATGGCTTCCTGAAACTCCCCAAAGCAAAATACATCATAAATATGTATCTCTGTAGAGGTGCGATAGTCTAATACTCTGGACAACTATAAGGCATACTACAGGCTGTGCAGATCTTTAGGAAACATTTAAGCTGAGCTGTTGATATGGGACAGAGTTACTCAAGTCAGATAAGATAGTCATTATTTTATCAATTCATGTTTGATGTATTAGAGTTTATTTTCCCAGCCAAGGTAATGTTCCTACTTACCTATTCAAATCAACTTTCCTTTCGGGTAGAAAACACTGGTTGTAAATATTAGAAAGTAGACAGACTCAGGTTACAAAAAACAAAGAAAAATGTATTGCAAGTTTACTGGGTTTTCCACAGAACCCAAGGATCAGCATGCAGTGGGGCCTTGGGAAACCCTAAAACCAAGATCTGGGCTTGCTCTCTCCACTCTGTCTGCTCCTCAGTTCACTTAGCAGAACGTGGATGCCAGCCAAGCCCATGTCTCCATGGTACACACCAAGCCCTTGTTCTCCTCCCCACTTTTGCACTTGTTCTTCCTTTGCTCTCCTTGGGCTCCAGTTCCTCCTTCTGAAAGGCATTTCCCTACCGCTTTTCCAGAATGGAGTCCTAGAATGGAGCAAATGGTTAATGTGCTCGGCTATTAATTATAAAGGTCGGAGATTCAAATCTACCCAGAGGTGCCTCAGAAGAAAGGCCTGGCAGTCTACTTCTGAAAAATCAGCCATTAAAAACCCTATAAAGCACAGCTCTACCCTGACACACATGGGGTCACCATGAGTTGGAACTGACTCAATGGCAACTGCGTAGGTTTTTTGTTTTTCTCGGAATAGCCTAGTTTTCCACCCAGTTGCTCTCTGTCTCCTCACTGTTGCCTTCACAGCACTTAAAGCAATGGGAAACTATCTTACTTGTGTACTTGTTTATTATCTCTCCTCACACTTGAGTGTAAGTTTTATGAGGACTTGTTCACCTCTATATTGCCACCATCTAGACATTGCCTACCACATAGTAGGTAGTCAATGAATGTTGACTGAATGAATACATAAATACAGATTCAGCAGCAAGGGACCCACTGCTATGGTTGTGGGGAACTGGACAGTTAAATGGGATCATTGTGAGCTAAGAGAGACTCTGAAGAATTTCCACCAAGGCTACCTTAACCCACTTCCAGTATTTCCTCAACTAAGCAGAAGTATGTGCATCTCACACTGGCCCTGCCTTTGAGCTGCATGATCCTGATCCCTTCACCAATCCAATCACCTATTTTACCAGCTCAAAGAGCTAAATAACTGTGCTTTTCTGAGAGGATCAGGACAAGGATGGATGGGTGGCTCGCGATCATGTCAAATAAATGCTCCAGTTACTTGTTTACTCCAACATATATAAAAAGAATCTCAAACTGAAAGCTTGTGACTAATATATATAAATCCAATAAGACTTAGTTCAAGGGATTATTTATTCCTATTCTTATTTGCCATATCAAGTAGACCTTCTAGATGTTTACTGGAAGTATGTCTTGGTTTTTCCAGAGGAAGCCGTTTGAAACACAAATCGTTGATGAAAAACCTGCATCCTTTCAATGAATCAGTTTATTTTTCTTTACTTTGTGCCTAAGTTCATCTCAGGTCACTGGTGTCAGGCTTGTGAAAACTATGTCTACATCCCTAAATACATGGGGCTGAATGATTTCGGTGTTCCACTGTTGACTAGAGAAAAAGAGACTGCGCTTCGTATAGTTCACTCTTGACAGGTTCAGGAAAGGGCTCATTGAGCTGTGAAAGTTGACATTTGGTCCACAGCTACCCAACCTCCATGGCAGAGAAGCTGCAGGAAAGTGTGTTACGTTCTTTCTAATGTATCTTGTCAGTCATTGTATTGCCTGTCACTTGTTACAGTGCAAAAATTAATTAAGAAGTCATAATGCAGAGGGGGAGGTAGGGAATAGATAAGATGAAAAATGAAGATTAAATTGAATAGAATCATTATAAACTGACCGACTCTAGAGTAAATGGAGAGGACAAGAGATTATAGCCTCTAAGGCTGGTAAAATCTCATCAGCAAAGGGCAAATCGGTTGCTTAAGTGGAGCTTCAGATTCAATGAAGATTATGCAGGGTACAACTGAAAAAAGGTGGGCTTGTCACACTTGCATATTTAGGATTTGCAGACTGTCTCTTTTATGGGCTAGAGCTGGCTTGCTGATCATGCTGGCTTCTGCCCATCCTGAGTGACTTATCCTTGTTGCCACTTCATAATCAATCTGTCCTTCATTCAAGAAACATTTACTTGGAGCGACTCGGAGATACCAGGCAAGGTCAAAAGTGGGGATGTTATAGAGTGTGAAATTTAAGTGTTTGGACTGTGGTGTGAGAGTGCTTGGGTTTGAATTCCAGCTTTACCACTAATTAACTATGTTTTCTTAGGCTAGTTACTTAATCTGCCAGGGCCTCAATTTCCACAACTGTGAAGCACAGATAACGCTGGTATCCACCTCATAAGGCTATTGTGAGGATTAAGTGTGATAATCCGCATATCGCTGTTCAGCATAGTGCCTGGTATAGTACTTGTCTTTGAAACAAAAGGGTGGCTGGTGTGCCAAGTTGTCCTTAGCAAGGGAAGATGGTGCAAGACGAGGTAGGTGGCCAAATCCTACAAGGCCTTATAGGTGGCCAAGGTAATGAGTGTTAATCTAATTCCTAAGTGCATTGGAAGCCTTGGCATGGTTTTAATTAGGGCAGTGACAACACTGTTTGGAATTAAATAATGTTTGTACTAAATATAATTTCTGCAATATACTCTCCTTTTTTAACTAGAAAGATTTGGAAAAACAAAACCAATTCCCATCAAGTCAGTTCTGACTCATGGCGACCCCATGTGTGTAGACTAGAACTGCAGTGCGTAGGATTTTCAATGCTGTAACCATTTGGAAGCAAATCACTAGGCCTTTCTTCCAAGGACTCTCTGGGTAGGTTCACACTGCCAACCTTTCAGTTAGCGGTCAAGTGCTTAACCATTTTTACCACCCAGGGACTTCAGGAAAGATTAGGAAGTCTCCCTTAACACCTTAATTACCTTCAGCTCTGAATACCTTTGAGCTACCCTACAATGTTCCTAAATAGCTTGACATAAAATCCTGTTGGGACCCATGAACGTTGTCTGATGTTGATGATGAAGGTACTGGTGGTGGAGGTATTAACAACTGATACATGTGCCATGACGTGCTTACCCATATCAGGCACCTTGCTCAATGTGTTCTTTTATTCAGACTTCACAAACATCTTTGTCGTAGGCTGAATAATGGTCTCCCAAAGAGTTCCATGTCATAAACCCCAGAACCTGTGAATGTTATGTTACATAGCTAAAGGGACTTTGCAGATGTGGTGAAGTTAAGGGTTTTGAGATGGGGAGATTATTCTGGATTATCAGGTGAACCCAGTATACTCAGAAGACCTTTATAAGAGGGATTAGAGGCAGAGAAGGAGATTTGATGACAAATGCAGAGGGTCAGAGAGTGAGTTGAGGATGCCTTGAACAGCAAGGAAGGAGTCATGACCAAGGAATGCAGGCTGACTCTAAAGCAAAAACAAAAACAAAAAGAAAAAATAAACCCATTGCCGTCAAGTTGATTCTGACTTATAGCGATCCTATAGGACAGAGTAGAACTGCCCCATAGGGTTTCCAAGGATGTAATCTTTCCAGGAGCAGACTGCCACATCTTTCTCCCATGGAGCAGCTGGTGGGTTTTAACCACCAACCTTTCAGTTAGCAGCCAAGCATTTAACCACTGTGCTACCAGGGCTCCTTAGGCAAACTCTAGAAGCTGGAAAAGGCAAGGAAATAGATTTTCCCCTAAGCCTGTGGAGAGAACACAGTCCTGCCACACCTTAATTTCAGCCCAGTGAAACCCATTTCAGACTTCTGACCTCCAGAACTGCAAGGGAATAAGTTTGTGTTATTTTAAGCCACTAAATTTGTGGTAATTTGTTACAGCAGCAATAGGAAACTAGTACAGCCTTCCAAAGTCTTGTTATCCCCATTTTATGGAGAAGAAACTGAGACTAGAAGTCTCACAGCTAGGAAGTAGCTGGGGTTCAGATGCTGGTTTTCTGCTCCAGGGCTCACTGGCTGCTCACTGATTTCCAGAGGGAACTTGAATGAACAGAGAGAGGGCGCTGAAGTTGGACAAGCTGTCTTGCCTCTGCTTCTCTGCCCTGACCCTCAGTTTCCTGATTGGAAGATGGAAATAAATACCACCAACCTCAATGGGTGATTGCGAGGAATCACTGTATTAATGCAAAGTGGTCTGAGCAGTACCTGGCATATAGTAAAACCAGTTGCCAATGAGTCAACTCCAACTCATGGTGACCCCACATGTGTCAGAGTAGAACTGTGCTCCATAGGGTATTCATTGGCTGATTTTTTCAAAAGTAGACCACCAGGTCTTTCTTCTGAAGCACCTCTGGGTGGACTTAAGCCTCCAACCTTTCATTAGCAGCTGAGCATGTTAACCGTTGGCTCCACTCAGGGACTTTGGCATATAGTAACCAAAAATCCAAACCCACTGCTGTGGAGTGGATTCCAACTCATAGAGACCCTGTAGGACAGAGTAGAACTGTCCCATAGGGTTTCCAAGGAGCGCCTGGTGGATTCGAACTGCCGACCTTTTGGTTATCAGCCATAGCACTTAACCGCTGTGCCACCAGGGCTCCAGCATATAATGAGCACTCCATAAATCTTCCACTGGCATTGTTATTTTACAGTGTTCCCGGTTTTCCAGTGCATTCTCTAGGTCTAGTGCACAGAAGTAGAGAATGATTTAAGTTGTTTCCTTAAAAGGGTGCACATTACCATTAACCAACTCCCTTGTTGTCCCTGAGATAGCGTGCTGTGAGGAGAAAAATGTAACACCATCCCTGGTAAAGGCTGGGTCGTATCCTTTCCGTGTCTGCTTCCTCCACCCTCATTGAATGTGGACCAGGGAAGCTCTGTGCACGCATTCAGAAAGCTACGCCGCAGTTCCTCCTAAACTAGTTTTCTCCAAATTATGCTTTTTAATTAAAGCTTTCAAGGTTTAATTAGGAAACTACATGAGTCATCTTTGTCTCTGAAAATGTATTTGTGGTTTGGCTAATTATGTAGTGAGATTTAATATGATTTCTCCTCATGTGTGAAATTAATACATTGAATATTTTAAAAAGGAAAACATCTAAAGCATTTACCTAGGCATCAGGATGCGAGTAAACATACAGTTCAAAGGAGTTCCACGTAAAGTAATCCTAGGAAGCTGGGCCGGTTTTAAATGGGTCGCTTTATATGGGATGCCTCAAAAAGATGCAAACACTGTGCCTTCACCAATACATCTAATCATGAGGCCTTTAATGGTGCCTCATTTCTTGGAGATAAAATCTAGTTTCCTTATCAAAGTACTTTACTCCAACTCCAACTTCCACCCCACCCCATGCAGGCTATGCTCCAACTACATCATACTCCATCATTCTCCAAAACTGCCAGGCTCCTTCATGCCTCAGTGGCTTGGCACATGCTGTGGCTCTCCCTGCAGTGACTGTCCCATCTCTTCCAAATAAATTCCTTTGCATCCTTCAAATGCAGCTTAAAAGTCAATTTCTCTGTAATGCCTTCTCCATTCTTCTTGCAAAGCTTGTGACTGCCTGTGCTATCTGAGTTGTATTGTAATAACAAGCATGGCTGTCTCCCCCATCAGACTGAGCCTTCTGGATTTCGTGTCAGGTTCATCTCTGAACTCCCAACTCTTAGCATGAGGCCTGGCGTACTGTGTATGTTGTAGACGTGTGGGATAAATGAATGAATTGAAAATAATGCAACCTTTCAAGCTGAATCTATTTGGTAGCAGCTGAGTCAGAAAATAGCACAGTATGAATATTTGCCTGATTCCCCCGAGTATGAATGGGGCACCATAGTTTGGTGGTTAAGAGCAGAGGCTCTGGAGTCTGATGCCTGTCCCCGGTCCTAGCTCTGCTCTGTTCTAGCTATATGGCTTTGGACAGTGCATTTAACCTCACTGTGCTTCACTTTTTTTCTATACAATAGGGATAATAATATTATCTGTCTCCAAGTGCTATAAAAATTAAAAGGAAAAAGACAATGTTTCTGTTCACTAACTCTTTACTCTGCCTGTAATGCTCTTTTATACACCTCTCCTTCACCTCCTGACCACTCCTTACACTTGGTACCACAGCTCAGGGTCACTTCTTAGGGACACCTTCTCTGAACTCTCTAACTAGAGCAAAGTCCCCTAATTTAAACTCTTCTAACCCCAGGTACTTCTCCTTAGTATAATTTGTCATTCTTGTATCTTATATTGACAGTTGTGCCTATTGAATTGATGTACATCTTGCCTTTTTGACTGTAAACTGCATGAGGGCAGGACTCAGTCTGATTTTGCTAACTGTTGAATCTGCCACATTATCTGCCCCCAATAATTATTTGTTGAGGGATTGTAAAGCACTACAGAGTGCAGTACCTAAATGTCAGTCAGTGGATGGTGTGATTCTATACAACAAAAATGTAGTAGTGTTAAGAGATAAAGAGACAAGAGATGGCCAGGACCCAGGATTTTAAATAGCTGAGGTTTAATAAGAGGAGAGTTCCTGGAATATCCATTTGTCGTAGCTGTCCCATGAGGTCTGCAAGAGGGGCAATGGGTGGGTGGATGGATGAGGGCGAGAGGGAAGAAGGAAGGGAAAGGAGGTAGATATAAACAAGTACAAGTAGAAGGCCCTCTTAGTATAGGCCCTAGACTCAGAGGAGAGGGCAGTCAAAGGAGCATATTATTGCTCCCTGTAGGGTTTTGTCCCCAAACTCCAAAGCAGGCTTTGAATAAGCAGAGCTGCATCCCATTTGGGTCACAAGGATCCCTATTCATCTCCACACTAAAAACTTCTCCTTGGCCCTGAGTTGTTTTTTTTTTTTTTTTTTTTTAAATTTAATTGTGCTTTAGGTGAAGGTTTACAGAGTAAATTAGTTGCCCATTCAATAATTTATACACAAACTGTTCCGTGACATTGGTTGCAATCCACACAATGTGTCAGCACGCTCCCCATTACGACCCTGAGTTCCCCATTTCCCTTCATCGTACCTCTCAGTGTCTTCCCTTGCCTTGATCATGTAGTGCTGACTTCCTCCATATTGTGTATTGCCCTTCCCTTCACCAAACACACGTCCACTATCTAGTTAGTGATTTTCCCTCCCTCCTCCTCCCTGTCCTGGTAATCATCAAAGAATATTTCTTTCTGTGTGTAAACCTTTTCTTTACTTTTTTAAAATAGTGGCCTCATACAGTATTTGTCCTTTTGTGATTGACTTATTTCACTCAGCATAATGCCCTCCAGATTCATCTATGTTGGTCCCATTTTATGGACTACAGTTCTACTCTGAAATGTAAGGAGTCACTGTAAGTCAGAATCCACTTGATGGCAACTGCTTGCCTAGAGAGAAACCCTTTCCAAAAGGGAGGCACCCCTCCAAATGTCTTACTGCTCCAACCACACTGATTCAAAATGTTTTGTTCCTACTGGTTAATCCTAGAAGCTCCACCCTCTAACTTCTTTGTGTAAGGGAATGATGAGGGGCAGAACTTTGAGATACCCCAAGAAGCCAACAGAGAACACATTCATATCCATTACTTTTTTTTTTGGTCTCATATGCTTTTTATTAAAAATTTCATCTGCCATTTTCTTTTTTTGTGGGATTTATTTTCATAAAAATATATATAACACAACATTTGCCAATTCAAGATTTTTCATGTCTTTAATTTAGTGACACTAATTAATCATGTTAGTCACATCACCAAAAACAGAAACCCAGTGCTTCCCAAACAACAACTCCTCCTTCTCTCCTCCCGTCCACCCCTGGTAACCACAAATTAACTGTGGTCTCTATACATTTGCCTATTCTAGATATTTCAAAGAAGTAAAATCATACTGTATTTGTCCTTTTGTGACTGACTTCTTTCACTCAGCGTAATGTTTTCAAGGTTCATTCATGCTGTAGCATGTATCAGGACTTCATTTCTCTTTGTGGCTGAGGAATATTCCATTGCATGTATCTACCACATTGTTTATCTAGTCATCTGTTGAGGGACATTTAGGTTGTTTCCACCTTTTGGCTATTGTGAATAGCACTGCAGTGAACCTTGGTGTACATGTGTCTGTTTGTGGTGCTGTTTTCAAATCTCTTGAGCCTATACCTAGGAGTGGAATTGCTTGGTCCTGTGGTTCTATATGTAACTCTTTGAGAAGCTGCCAAACTGTTTTCCACAATGGTTGTATGTACCCATTATGTTTTATCTAAGCCCTTCAATGAATAGATACTGAGCATCTACTGTGTGGCAAGTAGGTACAACAGACCTTGTAACGAATAAAAAATAATAATGTGTCAGATACTGATGAATAGTAGGGAGAAAAATTAAGTAGAGTAAGCAGCATGATGAGCGCTTGGAGAATTTTGTATATGGGTGGTCAGGGAAGGCCTCTCTAATTAACTGACCTTTGAGCAGGCACCTGAAGGAAGTAAGAGAGAGAACCATATGAATATTTGGGTGGGGGGAATTCCAAGCAGAGGAAACTGTACAGGATACTGGTTAAGATAACCTAAGAAGCGTGTGTAGATTGAGGTCAGGAAGATAAGGAGGAACCAGTACACAAACCTGATAATGAGCTTCCAAGGAGATAAGTGAAGACTCAAGAGAAAGAGGTATCCCAGAAGCCAAGCGTTGAAAGTTTCAAGGAGGGGATGATGAATTGTGTAAAATACTGCTGAGATGTTGACTAATCTCAGCGATATTGGTCCTCAGGTTGATCCCCATGACAGAAATGAAGAGAGAGGAAAAAAAAAAAAAAAGATACTTGCAGGAGTTTTAATATCAAAGGGAGAGAAATGGCGCAGTAGCAGGAGAAGTATGAGGTGTCCACAGAGATGATACAGTAAGTTTGTATGCTGATGAGAATGATGCAGGAGAGAAGAAAAAGTGATGATACCCTCAAGTAGGGGAGAGAAGCTCTTGAGTGTAAGTGAAGGGCTTAACCCTAGGAGCATGGAGAGTCCATGAATAGTGAAAGGAGGGAAGACAATGTATGTGAGTTCAGATACAGGTTGATGGGTGGTGGGAACATATGGAGGTTCTCTTCTGAATGTTACTTTTTGCTTGACGAAATAGGAAGCAAGGTCATTAGCTAAGAAAAGGAAGAGTATCACTTTCTCTTTTGATTCCACTATCTCTCCTACTGGACTCCTGAAGAACAGGAGCAGTTGATCCCAAAAGTACTAGACCTGAAAAAGCAGGAGTGATTATTATTTGTTGAGTGACTATGCAATCCTTGTAAATCCTGAGGGCCCTATAGTTTAGCCCTAGAATGAAATCACATTTGATAGCCAAAGGTAATTGAGAAATATTCCATTCTTTACTGACATCTCTCAGAGAACATAATGGGGAGCCAGCCACACAGTCTGTAGAATCACATACTGGCACCTCATCTCCTAGCATTTCATCTCCACGTGACAGCTCTTCTGCACCTCTATCCCCAACCCCACTCTGCCAACACTATCACCCACAGGGTGATGGATTCTCTTTCTGCATCCCTCTTTGTCTGTTTTTTATTAGTTAAACCAGATTACCCTCTTCCTGTCAAGTTCTAGAAATTTCCTAATTCTGAAAGTTCTGGAGGGGGAGAAACACAGAGCAGCAAAGACAATTCTGTGGTGGAAGGGAACAAGACAGAGAAGAGAGTCTAAGAAGAGGCAAGGCCATGTTTATTTTTGGCAGACATGGGGAGGAGAGAAAGCTGTGAACACTCACACATTAATAATTTTTGTCTTGTCACAACTATAATCAAAACTCTGATGATGGTGTTCTCATAAAATCTATACAACCACTACCCTGTGCTTTGAGTTTACTCTGTATCCTGGGCTACAGACTTGGAATTCACCACAATAAATTCTTCTGTGGCTGTTCAGGCTTCCCTTATCATTCTGTGTTTTACTACCTCTTTATGAGCTTAAAACGCAACATGTACTTTACACCAAATATAGACTCTCAGAGAAGGAACATTGGAGGTCATCTTATTCAGCATGTCATCCAGTTCTGGGATTATTCTTATAACTTTCTTGACAACTAGCCATACAGATTTTATAAACAGCCTCAGCTGTAGGCCTCATACATCATGAGACAGCCTATTCCATTTATGAAAAGTTCTATGTTATGAAAACTGAAATCTCTCCTGTCTACTTCTAACCCTTGATTTAAGGGACACACAGAACAAGCACATCCTTTCTCCTTTTTACCAGGAACCGGCCATCTTTTCTCCTCCATCTTGCCCAGTGAATGTCCAATCTGGCTCTGAATCGCAAATATGTCCACATTTAGAGTAGAAGGTTTTTTCCATAGTCTTCACCTGCTAATAAATTAAACATTAAAGAAAGGGAATATATCTACTTGAAGTGGAGTTCTGCATATTCCTTTGCCTAGAGAGGATTAAAAGGTCTTTTAATGGCAGCACTATCAAATCTAATGAAAAGGTTAGAGCTGGATGAAATTATATTTTTAAGTGATTTATCTTTGAGGACTACTACAAGGAGTGAAATAGAAGGTGCACCGTGATTATCTGAAATTGAGAGACAAGATAAGGGAGAGAGTCGTTTACATTCATCCCCCTGAATTGTAATCACGGATGTACTCTTCTACATCTTTCTCTCATGACATATTTATTCTATACCTGAAGGTCCCAATCATTGAGCTAGGTGCTGGGGTTTCAACCGTAAGCATTCCTTCACTTACTCATTCAATAGATATTTATCGTGGATCTACAATGTGCTAGCACCATCCTACCAATGGAATGTAACAGTGAACAAAGCAGATGAGAAATACTCAAGTGAGGGGAAAAAAAAAATCAAATAATCTCACAAATATATGTAAAATTCCAACAGTTACAAACACTATGAATGGAAGATTCAGGATGCTAAAAGAACATGTACAAGGAGGAACCTGAGCTAGTCAAAATGATTACGGGAGTGTTCCCTGAGGAAGTGGTGCTTGAGTTGCGATCTGGAGGATGTGCAGCAGTAGCTTGCTGGCAGTAGAACAGCACATATGAGCGCAGCAGTTTGTGGAGCAGCATGACATGTGTAAGGGTTGCAAGGGAGGAATGTCAAGGTCAGAGACAAAGCATCAGAGGTAGGGAAAATCCAGATAATATAGGGCTTTAAGGACCATGTTTAGGAGCCCTGGTGGCACAGTAGTTAAGCACTCCGCTGCTAACTGAAAGTCAGTGGTTTGAACCCACCAGAGGCTCCACGAGAGAAAGATGTGGCAGTCTGCTTTCGTAAAGATTACAGCCTTGGAAACCCTATGGGGCAGTTCTACCCTACAGAACCTCTACTAGTCGGAATCAACTCGCTGGCAGTGGTTTGCTATGGACCATGTTGAGAATTTCCATTTTTAACTTACAAGCAGTGAGAAGCCACTGAAGTATTTTAAGCCAGGTGTGAGTGTGATGTGATCAAATTTATATTTAGAAAAGATCATTGTCACTGCAGTATAGAGAATGGATTGAAAGGGACCATGGTGAAGATAGAGTTAGGAAACTGTTACAGTGGTCAACAGGAAAGGTGTCAGTGTCTTGGACCAGGGTGATAGTGGTGGAGTGGAAAAAAAGAAGGCCGATTTACAAGAGTTTCAGGAAAGAAAACCAGTAGGTGTGGTGGTGATTTGGATCTGGGAGGCAAGGGAGAGTGAGATCACTATAGGAATCCCTGACCAGGCACACCATGTTTACCACCTCCTGGCCATGTAGCATTGACACTAACCCACTGCACACATCGAGCACTGAGCATTGTTACAGTTTAATGTGACACTCATACAGGACACCTTGTCACTGTTATGTAACTTCCAGACAGGGTAGCAAGGTGAAACTATGGCATAGGAAAATACTATAACTGAATGTTAATTTGGGTGATGTGGTTTTCTAAAGAGCAGTCCTGGTGTCACAGTGGTTAACTGCTCAGCTGCTAACCAAAAGATTGGTGGTTCGAACCCACCAGCCGCTCCATGGGAGAAAGATGTGGCAGTTGGCTTCTGTAAAGATTTACAGCCTTGGAAACCCTATGGGGGCAGTTCTGCTCTGTCCTGCAGAGTCTCTATGAGTCAGAATTGACTCGACGGCAATGAGTTTGGTTTTGTTTCTTTGTGCTTTCTAAAATCATTTTTTTGTTGTTGCAAAGATACAAGTACTCGAATTTGAGTGATATGTTTAGAGGGTGTTTAAGTGTTAAGCCCCCAACTGAGGGATTTCTGATAACTGACAGCACCTCACCCTGAACAGACAGAATCTCATAGCCAGCAACCCAAGCATATCCCCTGGGAGGAACTGGAGAGACTTGAGGAAACTCTCTCCTTGTACCTCCTTCAGTTTGAGATCTCCCAGTGAGGTTTGCAGAGAATGTGTCCTTTGTGTTTATCACAGCAAAATGTAACTTCTCTAAGATTTATATGCCAGTGTGCTCATTTTTACTAAGCCTTTCACACAGTGCTCTGCAGGACTGCTAAAGTATCCAGAACAAATCCTATGTGGTGACTGAAAGTGATGGTGCGACTCACTGGGATGGGTATTATTATAAGAGGGCCAGACTTTGGGAGAGAAACACCATGGTTGAATATGGGATATGTTGAGTTTCAATCTCCGAGATAAACCCAATGGAGGTGTCAGTAAATATTATAAGTCCGAAGTTCTAAGGAGTTGTCCTGAATGACGATTAAGAAAGACTTAGGTTGTCTGGGGGATGGTCAAGCTTCATCAAAGAACATTGCATATTAACATCATTGTAAAAAACCTAATTTACCCAAGGATGGTTGGGCTAGAGATTCCCTACTCTGAGAGTCTACAAGTCATTAATGCTGTGTGCCGTTGAATTGATTCCAACTCATAGTGACCCTATAGGACAGAGTAGAACTGCCCCATAGGATTTTCTTGGCTGTAATTTTTACGGGAGCAGATCACCAGGTCTTTTCTCCTCCAGAGCCGCTGGCTAGGTTCGAACCACCAGTCTTTCAGTTAGCAGCCAAGCATTTAACCACTGTGCCACCGGAGCTCCTTTGATTCATTAATAAATGGTCTTAAATTGTCTTTGACATCTGATCAAATCTGCCTAAGTACTGGATCAACTGGCTCCTACTTTAAGCAGCTTACAGAAATGTATTAGAAACAACAGGAGTATCAGATGGAACCCAAAGGCAGTTGGGTCTCATGGGTTCCATAAATAAGAATTGGAGCACCATCTGTAAAACAGATTACCTCTTTCTCTGTAGATCAGTGTTCCCTGCTTCTATTGTAGCTGAAACAAAATGGCCACCCCAGTCCTACTCAGAGTGGTCAACAGAGACTGGCTAGTCCCAGAATCAACTCCAAATTCCCAGAAGAAAGAATCCTATTGCCTCATCTTGTCAAAGTGGTCCACACCTAGTCTAAGCATCTCTGTCCAGGGAGTCTTCACATGGTCCACTGCCTACTCAGCAGAACTGTGAGAACAAAATTTCCACAAAATTGACTAACATGTCAGCAATACATTATAATTAAAGATCTTCCAATCTTTGAAGAAAAAAAAAAAACTCTACAATCAACAATTCTTTTCATTATCTTGATGGTTATTAATTTGTACATCCATATTTCTCCTTGGTTAATTATTAATCTTATGCTTTCTGTCTGCTGAATTTTCTATCTAACTGTCACTTCTCTGGCATCTAATAAAACCCAGTAATGGATCTTAAGATTTTCTTTCTCACATTCTATTCATCTCCCAAGACTTTCCCACTTCTTGATTCGCTGTTTGATCTTGTTTTGTGTCTAAGTAGTTATCTTCATGTAAGCCATCTTGAAGATGGCTATACTTAAAAATTCTGAAAATTCCTGAAATATTTTAGACATTTTTGCATCGTTAGTCCCTTTTCAGAGACCTTGCTTAACACAATACTTCCAAGGCTGAGGAAACTCAGACCCAAATATTTAACTGCCCACTAATGTTCACCTCTCCCGCAGGCACCTTGACACGCTTGAAACCAAACCCCTTATCTCCACCCTACTTCCATTCCTCCTCCTCACCCTGTGTTGTCAAGCACAGTAAATGTCAACATAATGACAAAAATCTGGATGTCATTTCCTTCTGTGTTAGTCTCCTAACCTGTTGGGCTGCTTCTCTCTTGCCTGCTACCCCCTACAATCTTTTATGTGCCCTAAAGCCAGGTGGTCTCTGTATGACAAAGTCCTACCATGCCATTCCCTGTTTAAAACCCTTCAATGGAAAGGTAGTACCTTCAAGAAGCAGCTCACACTTCTTCGTGATGGACCAATTCTCATCTCTTGACTGTATCTTTCACCCTTACCCATCCCCACACCTCTGCCCTACTCTCCATCCATAGCAAGCTCCTTAGACTTACTCTGACTAGAGAAGTCTCCTCCCCATCTCCCATTACTTTCTTCTTGGGAACTATCCCTGAGATACCTCCACAAGTCTGGTTTGGGAACCTCAGCCTCAACCCACCAGCCTTGACTCAGATCCTTCGCCTCATTCTATTTCTCTCACAATAAATGCTTCCTGTTATATTTTGTTTTTTAGTATATTATTTTGTTGTTGTTGTTTGGAATATACACAGCAAAAACATATACCAGTTCAAGTTTCTACATGTACAATTTAGTGACATTGATTACATTCTTCAAGTTGTGCGACCATTCTCACCCTCCTTTTCAGAGTTGTTCCTCTGTGTCCTTTTTAAGGCTTTGTCGACATCACAGGGTTATTTTACAATACGTGCCTTGGTATTTCCAAATATAACCCGTGAACAATTATTAAAGGCATTTCTGTACCATTAGAAACTCGTTGCCATTGCTGTCGAATTGATTCCAACTCATAGCAACCCTATAGGACAGAGTAGAACTGCCCCATAGTGTTTCCAAGGAGCAGCTGGTAGATTTGAACTGCCAACCTTTTGGTTAGCAGCTGAGCTTTTGGTGTTACTCATGTATGTTAAAGTCATCATACTGAATCCATCCTCCAGAAGCCTGATTAAATTTAAATACCATTCACATTTAGTTTGAAGAAATAGTAGATTGAAACTACGTGATTGGTATTTATGTTTTCCCAATAACCTTGACATGGCTTCATGAGAAGAAGGTAGCAGTGACAGGTGGGGGAGGCGTGAGAAAATATAAACATATAGTGACATACTAGTAAGATCAGTGGTAGGTATATAATTTGGGAAAACAAATAGTGAATTTTTGGCCTCAAACACATATTTCCTGGCTTTAAACTGCACATAGGATTTGGAATTATGTTGACTTAATTCCAGTCTTAACTATGGGCTGTTGGTTTTGTTTGTTTTTATTTATTTTTTTATTGTGTATTAGGTGGAAGTTTACCGAGCAAATTAGATTCCACTTCAATGGTTTATACATAAAGTATTTCATGGCCTTGGTTTCATTCCCCGCAATGTGTCAGTACTCTCCCCATTTCTGCCTTGGGTTCCCCGTTTCCTTTCATGCTGATTTTGTACCCCTTCCTGCCTTCCCATCTTTGCTTTGGGCAAATATTGCTCTTTTGATCTCGTATAATTGATTGTTCTAAGGAGCATATTCCTCTCAGGTGTTACTGTTTATTTTATGGGCTTGTCTTTTCTTTGGCTGGAAGGTGGTCTCTGTGAATGGCTTCAATTCCAGGTTACAAGGGTGTCTTACGGCCATGGTCTTGGGGGTTCCTCCAGTCTGTATTAGACCAGTAAGTCTGGGTTTTTTTGTGAGTTTGATATTTTGTTCTACATTTTTTTCCCACTCTGTAAGGGACCCTTTGTTGTGATCCCAGTCAGAGCAGTCTGTAGTGGCAGCTGGGCACCATCTAGTTCTTCTGGTCTTGGGATCGTGTAGGCTGTAGTTCATGTGCTCCATTAGTCCTTTGGACTAAATGCTTCCTTGAGTCTTTAGTTTTCTTCACTCTCCTTTGCTCCGGACGGGAAGAGACCAATAGTTGTATCTTAGATGGCTGCTGCTCACAATCTGTTAAGACCCCTGATGCTACTCACCAAAATAGGATGCAGGACATTGTCTTTATGAACTATGTTGTGCCAATTTACCTAGATGTCCCCCAAGTCTATGGTCCTTTGTGTTCGAGCCTAGGAACTTCATCATGTGAGGTATTTGGTTATGTCTAAGAGGTTTCCCTGACTGTGCCCCTTGTGTGCTCTACTGCCTGTATTAATACAGGAGGAACACCTACAGTCATGTGTATAGAAATATCCACCATTGTCATGGACTGAATCGTGTCCTCCAAAAAAAAATGTGTATTAACTTGGCTGGGTCATGATTCCCAATATTGTATGATTGTGTAATCTGATGTGATTTCCTTATGTGTTGTAAATTCAATCACTATGATCTAATAAGAGGGATTAGCAGCAGTTATACTGATGAGGTATACAAGATTGGATAGTGTCTTAAGCCAGTCTCTTTTGAGATATAAAAGAGAGAAGTGAGCAGAGACACATGGGAACCTCACACCACCAAGAAAGCAGTGCCGGGAGCAGAGCGCATCCTTTGGACCTGAGGTTCCTGCACAGAGGAGCTCCTAGACCAAGGGAAGATTGATGACACAGGCCTTTCTCCAGAGTTGACAGAGAAGCGTTGCCTTGGAGATGATGCCCTGAATTTGGACTTGTAGCCTACTGGACTGTGAAAGAATAAACTTCTCTTTGTTAAAGTCATACACTTGTGGTATCTCTGTTATTGCAGCATAGATAACTAAGACAACAACCAAACCTGTATCTGCCGTAGCTGTACTCCCTTATACCCTCCCACAGCTCTTGGTATATCTATCTACCTATGTATCCGTTTATAAAGTATTGTTTGTTAACACTATTGTTGCAGGATTATCTATACTATAGTAGTTGCTATAGTTGCCCTCTATTCTTGCGTCCCTCTCAGTGTCCTCTCTTACCTTGGTCATGTGCTGACTTCTCCCATTTGTGTATTGCCTTTCCCTTCACCAATGTTAACATGTGCCTTATATCCATTTGGTAATTTTCTCTCCCTCCTCCTCCCATCCCTGGAAACCATCAAAGAATGTTTTTCTTTTTTTTTCTGTGTGTAAACTTTTTATGGTTGACTTATTTCACTCAGCATAATGTCCTCCGAATTCATCCATGTTGTCAGATGTTTCACAGATTCATCATTATTCTTCTATCTTTGTGTAGTATTCTGTTGTGTGAATATACCACAGTTTGTTAATCCATTTATCTATTGATGGGCACTTAGGTTGTTTCCATCTTTTTGATATTGTGAATTATGCTGCAGTGAGAATGGATGTGCATATGTCTATTCATGTCATGGCTCCTTTCTTTAGGGTATATACCTAGGAGTGAGATTGCTGGATCACACAGTATTTCTATTTCTAGCTTTCTGAGGAAGTGCCGTACCTTTCTCCATAGTGGTTTTACCATTTTACTTTCCCACCAGCAGCGTATAAGAGTTCCAGTCTCCCCACAACCTCTCCAACATTTGTTATTGTCAGTTTTTTTAATTAGTGCCAGTAATGTCAGGGTGAGATGGTATATATCTCATTGTCATCTTCAGTCGCATCTATCTAATTGCTAATGATTGTGAGCATTTCTTCATATATTTGTTAGCTGCCTGAGTATCTTCTTTGGTGAAGTGTGTGTTCATTTCCTTTGCCCATTTTTTAATTGGATTGTTGGTGTTTTTATTGTTCAGGTATTGAAGTTTTCTATAAATTTTAGAGATTAGACCCTTGTCATATATATCATTGCCAAAAATTTTTTTCCCAACCTGTAGGTTCTCTTTTTACTCTTTTGGAGAAGTCTTTTGTTGAGCATAACTGTTTAATTCTTAGGAAGTCCCATTTATCTAGTTCATTTTCTGCTGTATGTGCATTTTTAGTTATGCTTGGTGTTGCGTTTATGCCATATATTAGGGCCCCTAGCATTGTTTCTATTTTTTTCTCCATGATCTTTACAGTTTTAGGTTTTATATTTAGGTCTTTGATGTATTTTGAGTTAGTTGTTGTGTATAGTGTGAGGTATGGGTCCTGTTTCATTTTTCTACAGATAGATACCCAGTTTTGCCAGCACCATTTGTTGAAGAGAATGTCTTTTCCCCATTTAATGGAGCTTGGCCCTTTGTCTAAAATCAGCTCTCCATGGGTGGATGGATTTACGTCTAGGTTCTCAGTTCTGTTCCGTCGGTCTGTGTGTCTGTCTTTGTACTGGTGTCAGGCTGTTTTGACTACCATGGCTGTATGGTCGGTTATTCATGAGGGATATTGATCTATAATTTTCTTTTTTTGTGGTGCCTTTGCCTGACTTTGGTATCAGGGTTATACTGCCTTCATAGAATGAATCCAGGAGTACTCCTTCCTTTTTTTATGCTCTGAAATAGTTTGAGTAGTACTTGTGTGAGCTCTTCTTTTTACGTTTCGTATAATTCTTCAGTGAAGCCATCTGGACCAGGGCTTTTTTTTTTTGTTGAGAGTTTTTTTTTTTTATTACCTCTTCAATGTCTTTTGTTATAGGTCTGTTCAATTTCTCTACTTCAGTTTGTTTTAGTTTAGGTAGATAGTGTGTTTCTAGAAATTTGTCCATTTTCTGTAGGTTTTCAAATTTGTTGGAGTATAATTTTTCATAGTAGTCTGTTATGATCCTTTTTATTTCAGTTGGTTCTGTTGTAATGTCACCCATCTCATTTCTTATATGGGTTATTTGCTTTCTTTCCTGTTTTTCTTTTGTCAGTTTGGCCTATGGTTTGTTGATTTAATTTATCCTTTCAAACAACCAACTTCTGGTCTTGTTGATTCTATTTTTCTGTTCTCTATTTCATTTATTTATGCTCTAACCTTTATTATTTCCTTTCTTCTGGTGACTGTGAGCTTCTTTTGCTGCTCTTTATTTGTATGAGTTGTAGGGTTAATCTTTTGATTTTGGCCCTTTCTTCTTTTTTCGACACATATGTTTATTGCTATGAATTGGCCTCTGAGCACTGCTTTTGCTGTGTCACAAAGGTTTAGGTAAGACATGTTTTCATTCTCATTTGATTCTAGTAGTTTTTTTTTTTTTTAACTTCACCTTTGATTTCTTCTATCACCCAGTGGTTTTTAAATAAGGTGTTACTCAGTTTCCATGTATTTGATTTTTTTTCCTTCCACTTCCTGTTACCGGTTTCAACTTTTATAGCATTGTGATCAAAGAAAATGCTTTGTATTATTTCAATGTTTTGGATTTATTGATGGTTGCTTTGTGGCCTAAAATGTGATCTATTCTAGAGAATAATCCATGTGCATTGGAAAAGAATGTATACTTTGCTGCTGTTGGGTGGATTGTTTTGTATATGTCTATGAGGTCAAGTTAGTTGATTATGGCAATTAGATCTTCTGTATCTTTATTGAATTTCTTTCTAGTTTTTCTGTCCTTCACTGAAAGTGGTGTGTTAAAGTCTCCTACTATTGTTGTGGAACTGTCTATTTCTGTTTTCAATGCTGTTAGAGTTTGATTTATGTATTTTGATGCCTTGTCATTGGGTGCATATATGTTTATTATTGTTATTTTCCCTTGGTGGATTGAAACTTTAATCATTATAGAATATCCTTCCTTATCTTTTATGGTGAATTTTGCCTTAAAGTCTGTTCTATCAGAGATTAATATTGCCACTCTTGCTCTTTTTTGGTTATTGCTTACTTGTTTTATTTTTTTTCCCATGCTTTGAGTTTTAGTTTACTTATGTCTAATATGTGTCTCTTGTAGACAGCATATTGATGGGTTGTATTTTTTATCCATTCTGCTACTCTTTGTCTCTTTACTAGGGCATTTAAACCATTTACATTTAGTGTCATTATCAGTACGTGTTTACTGCAGTCATTTTTTTTTTTTTTTTTTTTGGTAGTGTTGACAATTTCTTTGGTCCACTTAATTTTCTGCAATGACTTCTTTTTGTTTTGGGATGTTCTTTTTATTTCTTTCATTGTTGTTAATCTTGTGATTGAGACTTTGTTAATCTTTTTATTTTGATAGGTAGGTTTGTTAAAGTCTCAATAATCACAAAGAAAGCTAACAAACCTACCTATGAAAATAAAAAGATTAACAAAGTCTCAATAATCACAAGGAAAGTTGTTTATCATTTTATTTTATTTTATTTTATTTTATTTTTTTAATTTAATGTAAAATGAAAATTTACTCATATTCTCAAAAGAGCATATACCACCTTCCACTTTGAATCTTTCCTTTATGAAAAAAGCTTTGATTAAAGGGAATTTACGAAGAATTGCTTATACCTTTTCTTTATTCAGGTTAAGTCTAGTCAATTGCCTCTCCTCACAATATTTTTTTTTTAATATTTTATTGTACTTCAGGTAAAGGCTTACCGAACAAATAGTTTCTCATGAAACAGTAGTACACATGTTGTTTTATGACATTGGTTAACAACCACACAACATATTAACCCTCTAAATTCTCAACC
>NW_004443947.1:25828907-25837200 GCF_000243295.1 Trichechus manatus latirostris | reverse complement strand
GGCGTGGTGCTTCTGCCTAGAGCACCATTTTGCTGGTACTCTCTATCATTTTATTTTTAAAGTTAGGTTTGTTAACTTTCTTTGTGGTTATCTTGAAATTTACTATTATCTTCCTACATTTAAACAGTCATTTATTTCTTGATATTGCCTTGACTTCTCCATATGAAAGTTCTATAACTACACCATTTATTCCCCCTTTTTGTTTAGACTTTGTCATCATTTACAGATTGATGTCTTTTAGCTTTGTTTTAATTTTGGGAATTCTTTATTTGTGTTGGTATCTGACTGATGCTGTCCTGTGTCCTAATCTCAGGTTGTTATCTGATGTTGTTTGTTCTCTGTCTGAAAGACTCCCTTTAATAGTTCTTGTAAGGGTGGTCTGGTTTTTACAAATTCCCTTAATTTCTGTTTATCTACAAATGTCCTAATTTTTCCATCATATTTGAGAGATAATTTTGCTGGATATATAATTCTTGGTTGTCAATTTCTTTTTTCTTTCAAGGTTTTATGTATGCCATCCCATTGCCTTCATTCCTGCATGGTTTCTGATGAGTAATTAGAGCTTAGTCTTACTGGTTTCCCTTTGTAGATAATTTTCATTTATCGCAAGCTGCTGTCAGGATTCTTTCTTTATCTTTGGTTTCGGTAAGTCTGATTATGATACGTCTTGGTGACTTTCTTTTGGGGTCTATTCTGTAAGGGGTTCGCTGAGCTTCTTGAATGGATATCTTCTCATCTTTCACGATATAAGGAAAATTTTCTGTCAGCAAATCTTTGATAATTCTCTCTGTGTTTTCCATTGCCTCCCACTGTTCTGGAACTCTGAGCATTTACAGATTTTTCCTCTGGATAATGTCCCACATAATTCTTAGGCTTTCTTCATTTTTCTTCATTCATTTTTCTAATTTTTCTCAAACTGGTGTCAAGGGATTTGTACTCAATTTTGCTCAATCTATTTCCTAATAATTCAATTTTACTCCTATATCCTTCTGTTAGGCTGTCTGTTTATGAAGTTTTACTGTTAAACTTTTGGATTTCTAGTTGCTGTTTTTGTATGGTATCTAATTGTCTGTTTATTTTGTCATTTTGTTCTGTATTGCTTTCCTGAATTCTACTGTTTTGTCTGAATTCTACTGTTTTGTCTCTTTTCCTTGATTTTATCCAATCCCTTTCTTGAACCCTGTATATTACCTCTTTTGAATTCCCTGTCAGGTAGTTCCATTACCATTTCTTCTGTTTTTCTAGTTCTTTATTTTGGTCACTTGCTGGTGCCATCTTGACCTGCTTCTTTATGTGATTTGATATTGTCTGTTGTCTCTGAGGCATATATGTATTGATTTATTGTATGTTTGTTTACTGAGTCCTGATTTTTTTGTTTTGTTTTGATATATCTGAGTAGGTGGGAAATATGTGATACTCTGGTCACTAGTCTTGCCACACTGGCGCTCTCACCTCCTGTCTCCAGGTCAGTGGGGAAGCGACTGTGTGTGCACAATTCTTTGTTCACTGGTTGTCTTAGGCTGCGTTCTCTAGAGAAGCAAAACCAGTAAAGTGTATAAATATATATATATATAGACAGAGAGAGGATTATATCAAGGAAACAGCTCACGTGATTGTAGAGGCTAGAACGTCCCAAGTCCATGGATCAGGGTAGAGGCCACTCCCAAGACACACAGCTGCAGAAGCTGGTGAGCCCAAGATCGGCAGGTTGGAGAGCAGGACTCCTGCTCACAGGCTGTGCAGATCGATGAATGCCAGGTTTGGTAGATAAGCTGACAGCTCAAGTCCCAAGAACGGGAGATGAGACGACAGGAAGCAGCCACAGGATCCAGAGAGAGCAAAAAGCCAGAATGTCTGCTTATATACAGATGCGGACCACACCCCCAAGGAGACTCCCTTTCATCTGATTGGCTACTCACAGTATATTCAATCATGGGAGTGATTACATTAAAACACTGATCAAGGCCCAGCCATGTTGACACACAATCTTAACCATCACACTGGTCTTGCGGGGCAGCTGAGGATATAGCTGGCATTTCTGGTGAGATGATGCGTCTGTGGCTGGTCAGTTGGGCATGGGTGCAGGGAGCATTCTTACTGGTCGCTAGGTTAGGTGTTGTGTGTGCACACTGTTGGTTGCTGGGTGTCCTGGACAGGGTGCCATCAGTCACTGGGTGGGTGGCATGGAAACTGTCACTGACAGCCCTGGGCAGGCTGGGCTGGGCAGGGGTGGTTGGAGTGGCCACACGCCTCTCGTTATGGGGGGGTGTCTTAGTCATCTAGTGCTGCTCTAACAGGAATACCACAAGTGGTTGCCTTTAACAAGAGAAGTTTATTCTCTCACAGTCCAGTAGGCTACAAGTCCAAATTGAGGGCATCAGCTCCAGGAGAAGGCTTTCTCTCTCTGTCGGCTCTGGAGGAAGGTCCTGGTGATGCATCAGTCTTCCTTTGGTCTGGGAGTGTCTCTGTGCAGGAACCTCAGGTCCAAAGGACGCGCTCTGCTCCTGGCACTGCTTTCTTGGTGGTATGAGGTTCCCATGTGTCTCTGCTGGCTTCTCTCTTTTATATTTCAAAAGAGATTACATTAAGACACTATCTAATCTTGTCAACCTCGTCAGTATAACCTCATCACAGTGATAGAATTTACAACACATAAGGAGATCACATATAATCTCATCATAGTGATAGAGTTTACAACATATAAGGAAATCATATCAGATTACACAATCATACAACACTGGGAATCATGACCCAGCCAAGCTGATGATGTTTTTGGGAGACACAACTCAATCCATGACAGGGGGTAATGTGGGAACAAGGCAAGGAGGGATGCCACCAGTCCACGGGTGCCCAGTTGGAGGCTTGCCTCTGTCTGCTAGAGCACATCGTGGGGAAGGGTGTGCTGCCAGTTCTTGGGCTCCCAGCACAGGTGGCTGAAGGGAATATAGGAGGCACCACTGGCCCTCAGGCCCTGGCGAGGGTGACTTGGCGTGGGAGCGCGTGGTGCCTCCTGCAGGGAGGGGAGGGAGATGGGTGACGAGCATGAGGGCATGTGGTCGCTGACGCTCACCTGGTGGGGGTGGCGGGTGACAGGTGGGCTAGCTCATGAGCGCACGTGCACACAATTGGGCAGGAAAGGCAGGGCAGACAGCCCACAGCCACACCAGGGTGACCTTCCACTGCTCAGCAGGGTCGGCAGGTGAGAAGGCAGGGTCAAACAATCGGTTCCACACCTGAATGGCCTGCTGGAACTTGGCACTGTCAGGTGGATGGGAAGGGCGGTCCGGGGGGCCAAAACTGAGCTGGCACAGCCTGCCGGTGCTCATCTCAATTGAGCTGGCAGCCGGGTCCACGCCAAAGTGGCCTACCTGCACTTGGCTAGATCAGGTGGGTGAGAAAGGAGGGGCAGGTGGCTGGGTCCACACCAGAGCAGCCTGCCAGCATACAGCACAGTCGGGTGGGCTAGTAGGATGTGGCGGGCAGCTAGGTCTGCCCCATAACGGTCTGCCGGCACTTGTTGCAGTCAGGTGGGTGGGGAAGGTGGGCTCGTACCGTGGTCCCTGGCGGTCTGGGATGCAGAGATGGGGGAGTTTTTGCCACTGTTCACCTTATTTCACTCCAAGTGTGTCTTCTCAGTTTTTCTGTGTCCCAATGGGAATTCCATGAAGTTGCCTCCTGTGCTTTTCACCCAGGACCCCCTCTGTGTTTGTCTCAAGATGGCCACATTGTGCAGAGCCGGTCAACTAGGCACCTCTACTCCATCCCTTCTGAGTCGCTGTTTTTAGTCAGTTTCTTCTTCCATTAGGTGTTTGATCTAGTTCTTTATGCCTTCATTTGATGCTTGGGGTTCCAGGATTGACATCTGTATCTGTTTTACTTGATTTTACAATCTTTGTTGCAGAGGGACGGTGTTGGGCATCCGACTAGTCTGCCATCCTGGCTCCTCCCTCTTGCTTCCTGTTATAATTGTCAGTTTACAGGTTCGTCTTCCTCAGTGAAAGCAACATAACAGCCACTGATTTTAAGAGTCAGAGGGCTTGGGTTTAAATCCAAGTTTTGCCACTACCTATCTGTATGATAATGGGCAAGTTACTTAACCTCTCTGTGCTTCAGTTTCTTCATACGCAAAACAGGGATAGTAGTAGAATTTGCCTTCTAGGGTTGTTCTGAGGATTAAATCATATCATATCCCCAGCACCCAATAAAGTGCCTAGAACTCAACTGGAGTTCATTAATATCTGTAGAATGGACAGCCAGTTAGTGTTCAATATTGAATTAATACAGGTAAAGGCAAGTGTGTTAGCATGCAGATAGACCAGTACTATCTTTTGGTCAATGCTTTAGGACACTGAGAACTCAAGAACACTCAAGTTCGTAAAATGATTCAAAATGTTAAAAATTAGCAAAAGTTGAAAAAAATTTCAGTATTAGTGGCATTTCCAGGTATGTGCTAGAAACTAAATTCTTAACCATTTTGGAAAGAATACAAACTGTGATGTTAGATCTGGGTGTGAATCTTATCTCTGCCACTTACATGTGTAGTCATAAGGTAAATAAATAGTTTTCTTCCCTGTGTCTTTGTTTATGTATAAAATGATAATACTAATATTATAAATTTTAAGTCATGTACTAGATGAGATTATATGCATAAATTACCTACCTCAGTGGTGAACAGGGAAGGTAATCAACGTGTTACATTTCCCTTGGTAAATCATCTTCCATCCTTTCTAGCAGTTTTGTTTCCATGTAAAATATAGATGGTAGTTTGAAGAGGTAAAAACAGGCAAAAGTTTCCTCTTCAATTCCATGAATATTAAATTAACTCCATAAACAATACTAGCTAGCCTTTATTGTGGCACAAATAGTTAAGCATTCAACTACTAACCAAAAGGTTGGTGGTTCAGACTCACCCAGAAGTGCCTCAGAAGAATGCCTAGTGATCTGCTTCCAAAAAATCTGCCATTGAAAACCCTATGGAGCACAGTTCTACAGTGACTGACACGTGGGGTGGCCTAGAGTCAGAACCATCTTGATGGCAACTGATTTTGGTGGTTGAGCTAGTAAATGTGCCAGGCACTGCTCTCAGAGACTTACATTCAGTATCTCATTTAATCCTCACAGTACTCCTGTAAAGTCAGTACTAATACTATCCTCATAGAGCAGATGAGTACAATAAAGCTCAAAGAGGTTTGAAAAGAAGACCAAAAGATAATCAGAAACGGAATGTCTTCATGACAAATCTCAGAGTCAGTTCTGAAATGCATGGTGGCATGGGAGCACATCATTCTATGGAATGAATAGAATTCCATTGGAGGAAGCTATCTCAACACTAAGGTCAATAGATTTTCCTTTGCCCAGAAATTGGGCTTCTTATAGTAATGGTACTTTGTTCCTTTTCCCCTCCCAATTTCTGATATAATAGCCCCATTAATGACAAACCCCAAAACAAAACCCATTGCTGTCGTGTCAGTTCAGACTCATAGCAACCCTATAGGACAGAGAACTGCCCCGTAGGGTTTCCAAGGAGCAGCTGGTGAATTTGAACTACTGACCTTTTGATTAGTAGCTGAACTCTTAACAACTGCACCACCAGGGCTCCATTCATGACAAAATTACTGCAAAAGGTCTGGAGCTGTTACAGAGACTTGGCACTGGTGAAAGCCTGGTTCTTCTTCAGCTGCCCTCAGATAAGTATATTGAAATAGTGATTATGGTGATTGAAATTGACCTGTGATAGTTATTCATTTGTTAACCAACAGTTGGTTACAAGCATTACGTTTTCAAATTCACTGGGCAGAACTGCCTTATGGCTTCTTCCCTGATTACCCCAGAATTAAAACCAGATTAAAAGACATGGTTCAAAATCAGCTGGGTTGCAGAAAACATCCCTTTTATAACAGATCTGCAGCGTAACTGTTGGAAATTACCTGATGATTAATGTTGTTTAGCCCAGAGAACTATATTGCAAAGAGACTCAGGATTTATCGGTAAGTGTGATAATAATCCTCTATCTTTGTTTACATCAGTAATTAATGTAGTTCAGGAGGGAGCCCCTGAAACCTTGTATAAGGAAGATTTATCCCCACTGGAATAGATTACAGCCATATGTCACCATTCAAAAGGTAATTGGTACATTTCATTAGAAAGTAATTGAAAAAAAGATTTATTTTAATGCCTTGCCATAAATTATCTTGATAAACATTATTGTTAGCAGAGCTTTCTGCTGTGTAAAGAATTTGCTTTACATCAAAATATGGTATATACTATATATCATTCTCAGATTTTCCTGAGAAACTTTTGCTTACATTTTTGAGATGCTAAGTAAAGCATAGCACATTATTATACTCTGATCTTTCTTTTGAGAACAAGACTGCCTTCTTATGGCCAGCTGCCTTTACCATTCTCGTGATGTGCCTTGGCAACAAGACCCTCGTTTATTCTGTATTCCTCAACTGAAAATCTCCTGCACGTATAAACAGAAAAGTTTCTAATAGTGGGTCAGAGAATAGGCTTAGAAGTAGCAAAACTGGGATTTCAGGTCTGTCACCTTGGCTAAATGGAGATAATAATATTGCATATCTCTTAGGGTTATACTGTGGTTGTCAGGTGCTGTCGAGTTGGTTCCAACACATAGCAACCCTATGTACAACAAAACAAAACACTGCCCTGTCCTGCACCATCCTCACAATCATTGCTATGCTTGAGCCCATTGTTGTACCACTGTGTCAGTCCATCTCATTGAGGATCTTCCTCTTTTTTACTGACCCTCTACTTTACCAAGCATAATGTCCTTTTGCAGGGACTGGTCCCTCTTGATAACATGTCCAAAGTATGTGAGACAATCTCACCCCATCCTCACTTCTAGGGAGTATTCTGACTGTACTTCTTCCAAGACAGATTTCTTCATTTTTCTGGCAGTCCTTGGTATATTCAATATTTTTCACCAACACCATAATTTAAAGGCATTGATTCATCTTTTGTCTTCCTTATTCGTTGTCCAGCTTTTGCATATATATGAGGTGATTGAAAATATCATGGCTTGAGTCAGGCACACCTTAGTCCTGAAAGTGACATCTTTGCTTTTTAACACTTGAGAGAGGTCTTTTAAAGCAGATTTGCCCCATGCAAATCATGTTGTTTGATTCCTTGAGGGCTGCTTCCATGGGCATTGATTGTGGATCCAAATAAAATGAAATCCTTGGCAACAGCAATATTTTCTCCATTTATCATGATATTGCTTATTGATCCAGTTGTGAGGATTTATGTTTTCTTTATGTTGAGGTATAATCCATACTGAAGGCTATGGTCTTTGATCTTCATCAGTAAGTGCTTCGAATCCTCTTCACTTCTGGCAAGCGTAGTTGAGTCATCTGCATATCGCAGGTTGTTAATAAGTCTTTCTCCAATCCTGATGCCACAGTCTTCTTCATATAGTCCAGCTTCTCGAATTATTTGCTCAGCATATAGATTGAATAAGTATGGTGAAAGGATACAACCCTGACGCACACCTTTCTTGACTTTAAACCATGCAGTATCCTCTTGTTCTGTTCCAGTGACTGCCTCTTGGTCTATATTCAGGTTCCGCATGAGCACAATTAAGTGTTCTGGAATTCCCATTCTTTGCAATGTTACTCATAATATGTTATGATCCATACAGTCAAATGCCTTTGCATAGTCAATAAAACACAGGTAAACATCTTTCTAGTATTCTCTGCTTTCAGCCAAGATTCATCTGACATCAGTAATGGTATCCATCATCTCACGTCTCTTCTGAATCCCGCTTAAATTCCTGACAGTTTCCTGTCAGTGTATTGCTGCAACTATTTTTTAATTATCTTCAGCAAAATTTTACTCGTGTGTGACATTAATGATATTGTTAGATAATTTCTGCTTTCTGTGGAATCACCTTTCTTTGGAATGGGCACAGATATGGATCTTTTCCAGTCAGGTGTCCAGGTAGTTGTCTTCCAAATTTCTTGGCATAGATGACTGAGCACTTCCATCGTTGCATCAATCTGTTGAAACATCTCCATTGATATTCCTTCCATTCTTGGAGCCTTGTTTTTCATGAGTGCCTTTAGTGCAGCTTGGACTTCTTTCAATACTGTCAGTTCCTGATCATATGCTACCTCTTGAAATGGTTGAATGTTGACCAATTGGTACAGTGACTGTATTTCTTCCATCTGCTTTTGATGCTTCCTGCGTCATTCAATATTTTGCCGATAGAATCTTTCAAAATTGTAACTCGAGGCTCCAATTTTTTCCCCAGTTCTTTCAACTTAAGAATGCCAAG
>NW_004443947.1:25797544-25828477 GCF_000243295.1 Trichechus manatus latirostris | reverse complement strand
CCTTCTTCTGACTGATGATAATTGAGCTTCTCCATCATCCCTTTCCATAGTTGTGGTTAATTCCTGTGTATTCCATCTGGTGAGGTCTACGTGTATAGTTGCCATTTATGTTGTTGAAAAAAGGCATTTCAGTGGTCTTGCAGAATTCTATCAATGTGATAGGATAGGGTAATATCCATACGTCCACGAGAAAGACCAGTTAATACAACTATTACTCAAATTTACACACCAACAACTAATGCCAAAGATGAAGATTTTTACCAACTTCTGCATTCTGAAATTGATCAAACATTGCAACCAAGATGCATGGATAATTACTGGTGACTGGAATGTGAAAGTTGGAAGCATAGAAGAAGCATCAGCAGTTGGAATATATGGCCTCGGTGATAGAAAACGATGCCAGAGATCGCAAGATTGAATTCTTAGGGTTATAGCTCTTATTAAATGAAGTGATGCCCATGTAGCATTTAAGCAAATGCTTGGAAGACTAGAGGCACTCAGTAAATTTTATAAATAGTATTATGATTATCATCTCTATCAGTGTCTTGCTGCCCTAATCTTTTTATTTACAGTAAAATATACATAACATAAAATTTGCCATTTTAACCAATTTTTAGTGTACAATTCAATGATATTACTTAGATTCATAATGTTTTACAACCATCATCACTCCAAATAGAAACTCAGTACTCTTTATAAAGCAATAATTCCTCATTCTCCTCCCATTCCCTCCAGCCCCTGATAATCTCTGATGATTTTATCTGAATGCATTTGCCTATTCCAGATTTCCACTTATTTCATATAAGTAGATCACACAATATTTGTTCTTTTGTGTCAGACTTATTTTACTTGGCATAATGTTTTTAAGGTTCATTCATGTCATAGCATGTATCAGAACTTCATTTCTCTTTATGGGTGAATAATATTCTATTGTATAGTTATACCGTATTTTGTTTATCCATTTATCTACTGATGGGCACTTAGGTTGTTTACACCTTTTATATATTATAAAAATTGCTACAGTGAACATTGGTGTACAAGTATCTGCTTGAGTCCCTGCTTTCGAGTCTTTTGGATATATACCTAGGAGTGGAATTTCTGGGCCATATAGTGATTATATGTTTAACTTTTTGAGGAACTGCCAATCTTTTCACACAGTGGCTGCAGCATTTTACATTCTCACAAGCAATGGACAAGGGTTCCAGTTTCTCCATATCCTTGCCAACATTTGTTATTTTCTGTTTGTCTGATAGTAGCCATCCTAGTGGTTGTGAAGTGGTATCGCATTGTGGTTTGATTTGTATCTCCCTAATGACTAATGATGTTGAGCAGTTTATCGTGTGCTTGTTGGTCATTTGTATGGATAAATGGCTATACATTTCTTTGGAGAAATGTCTATTTAGATCCGTCTATTCAGGTCCTTTGCCCATTTTTTTAATGATTTGTTCATCTTTTAGGAGTTCATTATGTAGTTTTGATGCTAAACCCATATTAGATATATGTTTTCCAAATATGTTCTTCCGTTCTGTAGGTTGTCTTCTCACTTTGTTGATAAAGTCCTTTGGTGCACAAAAGATTTTTATTTTAAGTCCAGTTTATCTATTTCGTCATTTGTTGCTCATGCTTAGGTGGTGCCCTGCATTCTAGGATGAGTTCTTATTTAAATCACATTTTAAAAGCAAGGGTAGCATGTACAAGCAACTTTTTTTCCATATCCATTTTTCATGTCATAAAATTAACAATTACATGACAGAACCAAGAAGTGTTCAATACTATCAAGAATAGCCATCGGCAGGACTAAAAAAGACACCTAACTCCCTACAAAGGCTCTGAAGTAAAAACACATCAACAATTATTCCCAGAATGTTGAGACTTTCTGAGCTGCTATATAAAGTCATTACATTTAGTTCTTCAGTAAACTGAGTTAGGAGCAAATATCCCAAAAGGCCATCCACAGATTGATATTAAATTGTGGTTTTAACATGGGACCAACTGAAATAATAGAACAATGACTGAAGAGAACTGAGTTAAGTAATTTCCATCTGCATCTCCAACAATCAGGCTGCAGTTGAGAGCTTTTCTTCACCTACTTCACAATTGCATCATGGTAGAATATTACGGTTATTGGTGTTAGGGTGGCTATGAGTTGGAATCGACTCGACAGCAATGAATTTTTGGGTTTTTTTTTTTTTTTTTGGTGTTTGCTACAGTTGAGTCAGCATCCAACTCATGGTGACCCCACGCACAAGAGAATGAAATGCTGCCCAGTCGCATGCCATCCCCATGATCATTTGCGTATTGGACCATCGTGATCCATAGAGTTATCATTGGCTGATTTTCAGAAGCAGATCTCCAGGGCTTTTTTCCCAGTCTGTCTTAGTCTGGAAGCTCCGCTGAAACCTATTCAGCATCATAACAACACACAAGCCTCCACTGACAGAGAGGTGATGACTATGCCTGAGGTGTATTGGTTGAGAATTGAATCTGGGTCTCCCGCATGGAAGGCCATTGCCCCAGAATATTCCAGACCCTATGCTAAACTCTCTATAAACATATATTAAATGATAACAACCTTATAATGAGACTATTAGAATCCTCATTACCTTTATTTTATAGGTAAGTAAATTGTGGCTCAGGGAAGATGAGCACTTATTCAAGAGTACCCAGCAACTGAGTAGAAGTTCAGGATTCTTGTGTGCCATTTACTCTGCTTTAATGCAGAGTTCTGTAGTTCTCAAATTGGGTTACATAAAGTCATGAGGCAAACTTTACATGTCTTCCTGTTGAATGTTTTGCTCAAAAATTTTAGGGTAGAAATCAAATAATTTAATGTGAAATTAAATCTTTTTTTTTTTCCATTAAATCGAGATACGTTATGGAGTTATAGCTTTAAAGCTGAAAACAAGATTTCAAAGAAATGCTGACCTTTTAGTAAGCTTGTACACCAGGCCCCTATAAGAACACACTACTTCTGGATATATAGGTGGTAATTTAGTGGAAAGATTTAAGAAAGCTACTTTGAAGCCAGACAATCCTAGTTACCTGAGGCCTACCTCTGAGTCAGTCACTGGGTGTCCTTGGGACTGTCACTCTACCTTTCTGAGCCTCATATGTCCAATAGGGATTCTACCAAGACTGTATAGGACTGCCCTGAGACTCCATAGACCATGTGAAAGTCCTAAAATATAATAGGTGTTCAGTAAATAGCAATCGTTACAGTAAACATTCAGAAATCACTCTCAAAGCGTGCTTTCTGGGATTGTTCAGCCACTGAAATTTTATATAATCTACCAACTGGTTATACTGACACCAAGACAAGAACCACTGGCTTCTGTTCATATTGCTTTCAAATGCCATTTTAGGTTTCCTATGTTACCATTTTAGCTAGCAGAGGATCCAGAAAGGGTTATGCAAAACTGCAAAGTATGTAAGGCTAGATACTAACCAAATTATTTCTTTCATGGCTGGACCAAAAATAGTAATTTTCAGTTAAAAGCATAATAGAAAACTGTTTATTTTAATTATAAAGGGATACTTTTATATTAACCAAAGTGTTTTCAACATACATAAGGTACTCTCTTTTATTTGATTATAATTTACTTTTCCCCCGGGCCCTAAAACTTAGTCCTGTTAATCCAACATTTGTTGATTCTCAATGAATAGAGGCAATTTTAGCATAGCATGTAAAAGTAGGGGCCCTAGTGATAGAGCTGTAATTGGAACATCCACTCTGCTGATAGCTACAAACCGTGTGATCTTAAGGTTAACATCTCCAAGCCTCATTTTTCCTATATGTAAAATGGGAGTAATAATAACAATAATAAATGACATCCTCCTAGAATTGTTTTACTCAGCACAATGCCTACCCATTACTGTCGAGTCAGTTCTGACTCATAGCAACCCCATAGGACAGAGTAGAACTGCCCCATAGGGTTCCAAGGTTGTAATCTTTATGGAAGCAGTATGCCACATCTTTCTTCCCTGAAGTGGCTGGTTTGTTCCAACAGCCAACATTTTGGTTAACAGCCAAGTGTTTAACCACTGTGCTACCAGGGCTCTTAGCACAATGCCTAGTACATAGTCAGTGTGCAGTAATTTTTAGCTACAATTATTTATTTAGTAGCTTTTGTAGAATGAAGCTTGGATGAAGTATCATTGTTCCAGTAAGAGACATTAGTTTCCATTTTTTAGCCTTCTTAGAGCTATGCAGCTCACCTATTTTGGTCCCCACAGACAGGGATTGTAGGACAAAAGCAATGTCTGCCTAGTGTAACCATTGAGGACAAGAAGAGATCATCATGGCCACTTGACTCAATGCAGGCAAGCTCTTTCATTACAATCATAGGGCAGGCAGTATACTCATTTGCTATAAATCTTCCAAAATCTGTATCCTGATGAGAAATGTGAGGTGTATTTTAGGGATGGAAGAGGTATCTTTTCAATTGCTACTCCAATCCTCTCACAGTACAGAGAAGAAGTGGGTGTCCTGACCATGTGACAATTAGTGGCAGACCTGGTGACAAGACTCTAGACTCCTAACTCCTAGTCCAATGCTCCTTCTGCTGTGTCACAATACGCCATGGCATCAAATTGGCTTCCTATCCCGATCAAAGCTAGAGAGTTCATTTAAACAAGAAGTCCAAAGAACGTTTGTGAATTTCTTAATTTTCATTCTTAATTAAAGTAATTGACAGCCTAGCTCTCTGTTCCACATGGGCTCAGGTTAGCTGCATGGGTCATGAATGTTCTGAAACCAATAGATCTTATTGGGAAGACTCGAAAGGTATTACTCTCATTATGAAAGCTGGGAATGTGGAAATGTACATCAATTCTTTGATATTCAAATCAGTTATTTAGTTTCTATCTCAGAAAGAATCACAGTGTGAAGAATCTAATGGTTTGGGGATGGTACATCCCAGGGAGAGAGAATTCCTCTGGAAACTGTAATTATGATGTCCGCAGTTTCATAGGCAGTCACCTTGGAAACCTCAGGCTCTGAGCAACATGATTTGCTGTAAAATCCAAGCTTCTGATCGCAGTTCAGAAGCCCATAAGGCATGCTGTTTGTGATCAGTTTTGACCTCTGGCAAAAGTAATCGATGAATTCTGCAGAGAATCTGTCAAGCTTTTTCCCTCTCAAAGGCACTGAAGTGTTAGAAAATCTTTTAACAGTCAAACACATAGTGTGGAAGGAGAATGGACTTCTTCAGCCACTTGATTTTGAACGTTTTAGATTGAAATTACTCTCTGCTTTCAAGCTCTTTGCAAAGTCTATCATATGGGCACTCTGTAACACAGGATACCTCTTGTGGATGATGAAATGCAAAGAAAGCCAGAGAGGAGGTTGTTGTTATTAACTGCCATCAAGTTGGCTCTGAATCATGGTGACCTTATGTATAACAGACCAAAACATTGCCTGGTCCTATGCAATCCCCATGATCATTGGTATGTTTGAGTCCATTGTTGTAGCTATTGTGTCAAATGCTATGTGACCTAAAATAAGTCACTTAATTTCTCTGAAGTCTATTTGGTTTCCTTATCTCTAAAATAAAGGTGTTAGAAATGGGAGGAAAAAAATCAACTCTGACCAGCTTATGTGAGGGGATGAATAGGTATGACTAAAATTTTTATCAGTGTGAGAATAATAAAAAAGCTGTATGCCATGTTCTTGACTAAGGCTGCACCTACATTTCCACATTGCATATTCTTTACAGTCCTGGGAGGGAGATACTGTTATCCTCTATTGAGCATGAGAATCAGCAGAGCCTCAAGAAGGCTTAGCAACTTCTATAAAGTCAACCAGCAGATGGAGGTAATCATGACTCTGAAGTTCAAGCTTTAAACAACTTTCCTACATTCCCCCCCCCCAATAAATTTCGATTAAAAGCTATAAAATGGCATGAAATTGATAATATGTTAGAAGAAAAATCAATAATTTTAATAATTAAAAGGGGAAAACTATGGACATAATGTAAAAACTCCACCACCTGATGTCAGTTTGTCATACTGTAGTGGATTGCATGTTGCTGGAAGCTATGTCACCAGTATTTCAAACACCAGCAGGGTCATCCGTGCTTGACAGGTTTCAGTGGAACTTTCAGGCGAAGACAGTCTAGGAAGATAGGCCTGGCAGTCTAACTTCCAAAAATGAGCAAATGAAAACCTCATGGATCACAACAGAATATTGTCTGATACAGTGCTGGACGATGAGCCTCCTAGGTTGGAAGGCACTCAAAATACACAGTGGCCACAACAGTGGACTTGAACATACTGTCAAGTGTGAAAATGGCACAAGGCTGGGCAGTGTTTCATTCTGTTATACATAAGGGCTCCATGAGTTGGAAGCAACTTGATGACAACTAATAAACGTAAAAACTAAAAGGGAATATATATTATATAAGGTAAAAATATGGCCTTAGCAGCACAAAGAGAATGAGGTAGATATCAGGAAAATGGGTCAAAGATTGAGGTGCTTGTTTATCTAAGCTCAGTGTGAGAACACTAATGTGCAAGTCTAATGTGATTAGACTGCAGTCATAATCTTAAATTGTCCAGAATCGTACCAAGAAAATGAGGGAGAAAAGGGAAGAGTGTTTTATGGTGCTGAGCCTTGATCAGAACATAACAGGAACATAGTATTCAATGCCGGGTAGCAGATTCTAAGAGGGACGTTGATTCAACGAATATTTATTGAACATCTGGCAGTGTCCTTGGTGCTGGGCGTAAATCTAGCCAAATCACTGCCCTCATAGTGCTTATTCTAGAGGAAGAGAGATTAAAACAAGTAAAGAGACAAATAAATAACTATAAATTATGTTCAGTGACATGAATGAAATGTCACTGAACAATAGAAGGAGTGGTTGGGGAAGGCCTCTCTAGAGAGGTGACATTTAAGTGAGACTTGAAGGACAAGAAGGAAATAGACACAGCAAGACTGGGAGTGGAGGCTGGGACAGGCCTCAGTATTGCAAAGCCCTGAGGAGAGAGAGACTGGTTATTTTTTTGTTTTTTTTTTTCAAGAAAAGACCAATGTGATTCGAGTGGCCTATCATCTGCCACAGGCAAAGATGACCAAGAGGGCCACTTGACCTCAAGTCCACTCATTGGAGGATCCTGGATAAGGGAAACCTCAGGGTGACCAGGCCACGGTCTTTATAAATTTGGAGTGTTTCTCTGTGAAAGCTCTAGAAGACAAGAAGGCTATAGGAAAACGGATTCCTACCAGATGTGTGGACCTACTTTTCAACAATCAGAACCATGGAATGTTATGACACGTATTGGATAGGAATCAGGAGATCTAGCTTGATCTATAACTCCCTGAGCACGTAGCCTGAGGCATGGCATTTTAGCCTCTCTGAATCTCCACTGCCTCATCTCACAGAGGCCACTGGCAGGAAATGGCAGATGGGCCAACATCCGTGAAAAACTCCCAATGTGCACGGCATGTAATACGTATGCACTAAATGATGGTTGACTCTAAATCTGTTACTAGAACTTGACACTGGGCTTTCATTTGAAAATCCTGGGCTTCTGGGGTCCCTTTAAATCAGACTATAAAAGCCTAACTCAAAATACAGGATTAGTCACAAGGGTTGCAGGAAAATGAGGTCACAGGGAGCATCATGAATTTTCAAGCTGAAAACTAATTGGACCACAGTGTTCAATACGATGGTAGCCAATAGGTGCTTTTAAAGTTGTCTAGCATCCAAATCTCACCTACCATTACTTTAATGTCCCATTACCTTAATAGAAATCAGGTCCTTCAAAAAGGCCATTGGTTCATTAGTGTTTATCAAACAGCGGAACTAAAATATGCAAGCAATTTTTAAAGCACTTTTCTTGAAAAAGAAATTAAATATAGAGCTCTTGCAGATTCATTGAGATCTAATGAACTTCAATGAGGAAATTTTTTTTTTGAGAAAAATAGACTCTTTAAAAGTTGCCATAAAAAATGCTACTTTCTTAGATATACATAGTCTTTGAATAAGGGACTCCACTGATTTGCCAAAGTTTTATATACACGGTATCGTTAATTCAGCAACACAGAAATGCAGTGGGCTCACTTAGCACAACAGGCCCACGCAGTAGGCACTGCAAGTCTTCATTTTCCAAGAATATTAACTTAGCCACTGTAGTCGCAACTTGGGTTCCTTTCCCCCCAGATGAGACATCAGGATCATGCTGTTCCCATCAGTAGAAGGATAGGTTCATAACCAAATGTAAGTTCATTTTAAGGTTCATAACCAAAACTAAACCAAACCCATTGCTGTCGAGTCCATTCTGACTTATAGCAACCCTATAGGGTAGAGTAGAACTGTCCCATACGGTTTCCAAGGAGTCTCTGGTGGATTGGAACTCCTGAACTTTTAGTTAGCAGCCGAGCTGTTAACTACTGTGTCGCCAGGACTCTGAAATTAGTCAGTCTCAGTCAAGGATTTCAAACAGTTCTATATAGAGAAATTTAAATATACATAGATGCCCAGACGTTCTGATTTAATTAGTATGCAGTGTGACCTGAGCTTCAGCACTGCTAAATGTTTCCCAGATGATGCTTACCACATGGGAATTCCCCAGCCTCATTCCCAGCCACTCTGAGGGGAACTCAAGTAGCAACTTTGATGGACAAGAGCATTGTCAACTTTACAACCCCTTCCACCAGCTTTTTTCTGAATTCTTTCCATTTCAAGCATAACTTTCTCTGATTGATTTTTTTCTCCTCAAAATTAAAACACAAAATAATCCTAGGTTTTGGCATTGGCATGAATCTCTGCTGCTTCCTAGGAAAGATTGGAGCGAACGTGCTTCCATTTCAGTTACCACATATATTATGCATTTTTTGTGATGTTCTGAAAGTCACTCCTCAAAGTAACAAAAACCATTGTCTGCCATCTGAGAGGATGGGAGGAAAATATGATCTAAAACTTGTCTAGGTTTGGAAGTGATTAATGTAGATTCTTATGATGAAGGAAATGAAAACGAGAAATCTGGATAAGTAATCACTGTTGGAACAAAAACAATTTCAACAAAAAATGAGCCTGAAACAGAGAGAACAAACTGATAATGCCAACAGCAAATAAATTATTCCTCGAGTTTTAAAAACAGACCTTGCAATAGTATTTGAAGTTTTAAGGGTTTTTTTGATTCATGAGACTTCCAATATAACAGAGGAGGAAAGGTACACCGTTGGTGCCCTGTGTTGCACAGGTACTTGAAATGGAATTTGAGCAAAGAAGGAGAGGTTTTAAATAAATGCAGAAATGTGCCAGGAAATGATGGTTCAGTAGAGAAAAATCTCCCCAGGGCTTCATAAACCTAGAAGGCACAACCAATTTTCTCCTCGTCATATTCCCCAGGCCAAAGTCTGTACTTCTTTAAACAGAAGCCATGAAAGTAACTCAGGGCAATAAACAGAGCTTGGGCACTTTGGAACTCTGTTCAGGACTTTGTCTCATCTCTAGATGTACAATGAGAACATTTCAGAGGAAGTGTTCACCCTGGTGTAATGCAAACTACATCCTGAATTGGTGAAGAGAACCCGTTCCTGGAGTGTGCCTTCCTGCTCTCACCTCCCAAAAAGGGTCAGCTGACGTGCCATAGAATCTGATTATGTTTTCAAATATAGAAGTGAGATTTTTATATCCACAGTATCATTAACTCCACCACCCATCTGTCAGTTTGTTGTACTCTGGTGGCTTGCATGTTAATGTGAGGCTAGAGGCTGTGCCACCAGTATTTCAAATACCAGCAGGGTCACCCATGGTGGACAGGTTTCAGTGGAGCTTCTAGAATAAAACAGACTAGGAAGAGAGGCTTGGGGATTTAGTACTTCTGAAAATTAGCCAATGAAAACCCCCTGGATCACAACAGAATACTGTCCAATATTAGTGCTAGAAGATGAGACCCTTAAGTTGGAAGGTAGTCAAAGTATGCAGCAAACTAAATAATGGACTCAAACATAACAACAATTATGAAGATGGCACAGGGCTGGGCAACATTTGGTTCTGTTGTACATGGGTCACCATGAGTCAGAGATGACTTGACAGCAGTTGACAACAACCAATAACTCAGAAACAAACCGCCACCCATGATTAACCAACTGTAATCAAACACACCTCCTGCTTTTCTCTCTCTAAACCCGCACGTCCACATTTTTTCTTGGCGTCTCCTTTTGGATGGCTCAAACACCTCTGATTCAACATATCTAAAATGGAATCCACAATTTTCTATCCAACCCCGTCCGCCTACACTCTTCCCTGTCTCAGAGAGTGGCCCCTACCACCTACCAGTTACAAAATCCAAAATACTGGAAATCACCCTTGGCTCATTCCATCACAAAATCCAAGTCACCATCTTCAGAGAGGCTAAATGTCATGGCCCAGGCTACTTGCCTAGGGAGGTACAGATCAAACCTGATCTCCTGATTACTATCCAGTATGTTTCATAATATTACACAGTTCTGATTGTTTAAAAGTAGTTCCACAGATCCGGTGGGTAACTAGACTCCTAGCTGCTCTCCTTGCAATTCTCTTGCCCCCTCTTATGCACTCTCAACTTTGTAGCCAGAATAATCTTTGCAACAAGGAAATTGGATTGCATCATCTATTATCATTTTCTTAGCTATACCACCACTCCATTTAAAATTATTTATTTTTTCACCATATTCTGCAAAGCCTGCCTGACTTACCTCCTACCTCTTTTTATTAAACATCACACTTTCTCCATTGACATTCTTTCAAATTCTTTTAACCCACAGAATTCTTTTCCTTCTAAAAGTCTTCATGAATTCTCCTCCCTCTGCATGGAATGCTCATCTTTAACCAGGCTAACTTCTCATCCTTCAGATATCAGCATACGCCTTCCCAGACCTCAACTCTTTCCCAGTTATGAGCTCTTATATATGAGTCCCTGTAGTTCTCCACCAAGGACTCCTTACTACCATAAATAAATCGTTGCTTAACCTAGCTCATCCTCAGTAGCATGTACATACACTAGTGCAGAGATTCGGCTTATCTTGTTTACTGCTGTGACCCCAGCATTTTGCATACACTAGGAACTCAATCCACCACCCATCTGTCAGTTTGAGGTAGTGTGGTGGCTTGCATGTTGCTGTGATGCTGGAAGCTATGCCACCAGTATTTCAAATACCAGCAGGCTCCCCCATGGTGGACAGGTTTCAGAAGCGCTTCCAGACTAAGACAGACTAGAAAGAAAGGCCTGGCAATCTACTTCCAAACATTAGCCAATGAAACCTTATGGATCATGACAAAACATTGTCTGACTCACTTGCTTTGGACACATCATCAGGAGGGATCAATTGCTGGAAAAGGACATCATATTTGGTGAAGTGGAAGGCCAGCAAGGATGAGGAAGACCCTCAGCTGGATTGGCACAATAGCCACAACAATGGACTTGAATGTGCAGACGATCATTCAGAATGACACAGGACTGGGCAATATCTCATTCTGTTGTACATAAGGTCACCGTGAGTTGGAGTCGGCTAGACGGCAGCTGTCTGTCTAGGAACTCAGTAAATGTTTCTTGACCAAACAAATGAGCCAATTCCTAGTGGACCTTCAAGGCCAACCCACTCTGCCAGTCTGGGACACAGGCCCCTTCTCTGTGAACTCTTGGGCCTAGTATAATAAGTGTTTATTAAATAAATCAACAAGTGCTATACCAGGAAAGAAGGGTTGATTCAAAAGAATGTTTTGTGAAAGTCTGGCTTGCATTTCACAAAATCAAACCTCAAAGTGGTTTTGCTCTAGAGGATAGAATATCACTGTTCTTCTGAGAGAAATAGTTGTTCAAATGAGAATACCCAAAGCATTTCTTAAATCTTTAGAGCAGAACCCTAGAACACTCTGCATAGGTTTTTCAGCTCAGGATTTAAAGACAGATCTCCAAAAGCTGAGCAGCTTTGTCCATAAAATTTAAATGCCTATTGCAGATATGAGGTGCTTGAATTTAAAGTAACCCTGGCTTGACTTAAAAGTAGAATATATAGAATTAGAAAAGCTTAAGTTTCTCCTTACCAATTTATAAGTGCTCATTTTATCTTAACCAGTCTCTGTATTATTGCAAGTTGAAACTGGTTCCACTGAGGGCAGTGTGCTCAAGTCAAAGCAGCCCTTGAAAACAGGATAGCATGGTGGTGGATTTGTATCAAGTCAACTTAACTAAGCTGGAACTACATTTCCCAGAATTCCTTTCCCTGACTTAGCTTGGTCCCATGAGGTTTGAAAGGTAGAAGTGAAGCACCATCTTTTACACTAAACTGTTGATGCAGGGTGTCGGGCACTAGGGCAGCTCACCTTGGTAGTATAGGCAGCAATTGGATCTTTACCTCCTCCAGCTCCCACTGGATCCTCCTTCAGCATTGCTTTGTTTCATGAAGAGGGTAGCAGCTTCCCCTGCAGGACCCAGATATAACCGAAGTAGAGATTTGAAGGTGGTGAGAGACAATCATGGGTCCCAGTCCATACTCATAGGTTCCAGCTTCTCCTCTCTCTTCCACACTTCACATCCACCTTTCCTTCCTCAGTTCCTGACTGCTAACCTTGCTGACTTGAGACGCCAGCATCAGACACATAGGCTGTTTAACCAGATCCCACAATTGTATAAGGTCAAATCCTTATAGTAAACCTATGTATCTGTCTCTCCTAGAGGTTCTCGTTCTCTGGTTGAACTCTGATCAATAAACTTCTAGAGAGTTTTCTAGCAAACTGGCAGCCCTTAGGCCAGATGTGCCTCTCAGAAAGTTGCCATACCCATGATTTTAGAGGAAAAGAAATTGCCAATCTTTAAGAATTAGGTGATTTCACTCTACAATTTCAAATTCCATCTTCTTTTGAAAAATCAGAAACCTAGACCACTAGTCTAGCAGTATGGTGGTCTAAATACCCTGATCAGCCTACTTACTGAAAACAACTAAAACTACTATAGAAAAATATATTTTTAAATATTGAATACATGGATGAGCTGGAAATTATTCAGGATTATCCAGAATGTAAAAAAACTAAAATAAATGGAAACCCAGAAATGTAATCCGAGCACTGAGGCCAGATTTAACGTTTTCAGATTTTGTTGAAGTAGATGAAATTCAGGGTCCCTTTTGATGACCCAAGCAATCTCACAGGTGAAACTAGGACACCAAGTACCACACCCACAGTGTAAGGGTGAACCAGATTTCAACCTGCCTGTCTCACCCTGCCCCGCCCCGCCCCTGAACTTGCCACCCAAAGGTCTGTAGGGGAAAGTACCTGTCTTGAACTGTAGCACTGAATGAAGGGGAAAGAAAAATATTTCTCCTATAGGCTTCATAGCTTAAAACTGGCCCTAAGTATGGTTCACAGCTGGGAGTCATATTACGTAGGTGATCCGAAAACACACAGCCAAGCAAAGAAATTAGTTCACAGGTGGCGCAAGCAGATGGTAACACCGATACTTGATGGGAACAAATGCAAATCCTCTCTAGAGAAAACCACCTTAAATGTAGCCCTCAAATCCTACAGATAAAGATCCAAGGAATATGAACTCACAGACCGGAAGTACAATTCACTCAGAAATAAGGCACCATGAGCAAGAGAGCAAGCAAGGGAAAAACAGCCATTTAGACCCACAGAAGCTTCAGACATGGGAATGATCAGAGACAGAATATAAAATAAGTATATTTATTATGAGTAAAGAAATAAACGAATGAGATGAAAGAGTTAAAAATGCAGGAATATAAAAATGGCTAACAAATAGAAAATGAATTAAACACAATTCCAATAAATAAAATTATAATCTCACAAAGCAAAACAACAATGGATGCAATTAGAAACAGATGAAGAGGCAAATTAATGATTATGAAAATATATCTGACGAATTATCCAGAAAGCACTCAGCAAGACAGAATAACAAAAGCTAGAGTGAAAAAGACAGGAGAAAGATAATGGGGCAAAAACAAATTTCAAAGACATACTGGCTGAGTATTGTCCAGAAGAGATGAATGACACAAGACCTCAAATTCAGAGTCCAAATTCCAGCAGGAAAAAAAAAATGAAGTCCATATCTAAACCCATAAGAATGACACTGTAGAACACATCAAAGACAAAAACCAAATAGAACTTGCAGAATTGAAGCTAGACTGGCAGCTGACTTCTTAATCGCAACATAGGAACTAGAACACAGAGGAGTAATATCTTCAGCTGGTGAGAGAAAATAACTGACAACATAAAGTTGTACATCCAGCCAAAATCTCTTTCACAAAGGAAGGAAAATTAAAGATTTATTTCAGAAAAACAAAACTAAGGGTTTACCCCAGCAGGCTGTCACTGAAAGAGAATAGCAAAGATTTTCTTGATGCAAAACAAAATAGTAAAGATGAAAAGTCTAAAATGCCTGAAGGAATAAGTAAAGAAAGCGTATGTATGTTACTAAACACTGATTGTTGTCTTCGGATTCTTTAGAGCGAAAGATTTTTTTAAGGAGTTGGTTCACTCAATTATAGGGAGCTGGCAAGTCCAAAATCTATAGGTCAGATGACAGGCTGGAGATTCCTGAAGTCTTGTATCCCAAAATTCATAGATCAGGCAATGAGAAGTGTAAAGAATGGGAGCGGTTCTGGCAAGATATGTGTTTGTAGTCTGGAGACAGAATGCGCCCTAGAGAAAACTCCCTTTTTGCTCTTAAAGCCTTCAACTGATTGAATGCAGCCTACCCACATTATGGAGGGTAATCTGCTTTTCTTCAGGCTAGCTGATTTAATCCCATGTAAGCACTTCATAACAGCATCTAAACTAGTGTTTGATCAAACAACTAGACACCATAGCCTAGCCAAGTTGATGTATAAAATTAACTATCGCAATTATATAAACAATAATTTTGCAGGATTAGCACAGAAGCAGAATACTTAACAATGATAGCAAGTAAATCAGGAGTAGTAAATTCAGACTATTAGATTAAAAAGGAAAACCCATTAAAAAACTCAATATTGTTAGGATATCAGTTCTCCCCAAAACTGATCGATGGATTCAACACAATTCCAATTAAAATCCCAACAGGCTGGTACTGCTGCTGCTGCTGCTTTGGTAGAAATTCACAACTTGACAGCCAATATGCACACAAAAAGGTGCTCAACATCATTAGTTACTAGGGAAATGCAAATTAAAACCATAATAAAGTACCATTTTATAGCCAATAGAATAGTTGTAATTCAAAATACTGTGAACATTGGCTGTGGGAATAAATCATACAACTATCTTGGAAAATTTTGTCAGTTTCTGATTGTATTATTTGTCTATTGCTATGTAACACATTACCTCAAAACTTAGCAACTTAAAACTGGAAGAAAAAAAAAAAACCCATTGCCATCAAGTCGATTCCAACTCATAGCCACCCTAGGACAGAGTAGAGCTGCCCCATAGAGTTTCCAAGGAGGAGCTGGTGGATTTGAACTGCCCATCTTTTGGTTAGCAGCCAAGCTCTTATTATGTCACAGTTTCTATGGGTTGAAACCTGGGTGCAGCTTAGCTAATAATGCCTGTGACTCAAGATCTCTTATGAGATATAGTCAACCTGTTGGCTCTGGCTGCAATCTTATTCAAATACTTGGTGGGGGATCTACTTCCAGACTCTCGTGGCAGAATTCAGTTCCCCACAGACTATTGGGTTGAGGACCTTTGCTCCTTGTGAGCTAATGTCCTCCCTCACTTTCTTAGGCCTCTCCATAGGGCATCTCCTCACATGGCAGAAGGCTTCCCTCAGAGTAAGTGAGTGAGAGAACAAGCCCAAGATGGAAGCCACAGTCTTTTTGTAGCCTAATCTCAAATGTAATATCCCATCACTTTTGTCATATTCTCTTTGTGTAGAAGCAAGACACTGTCCAGATCACATCACAGGGAGAGAATTATAATAGGGCATGAATGCCAGGAAGCAAGGATCCTTGGGGACCATCTTAGATGCTGCCTACCATACTTTTTAAACACATGCCTATCCTATAACCCAGTAACTCCACCCCTAGCTATTTATTTTGTGAAATGAAAACTTTGTCCTCAAAAAACTTGTATAAAAACGTTCATAGCAGCTTTGTGCATAACCCCAAACTGGAAACAACCAAGAATCTACTACCAGGAGAGTGGATAAACAACTCATTGTCTAGTCATGCAACAGAACACTACTTAGCATTTAAAAGAATAACAGCTGATGAACACAGCCATATGGAAGAATGTCAAAAGTTTCAAAAGTCACAAAATAGTACAAACCGTCGTTCCATTTATATGAAATTCAAAAACGGAAAGAATAATCTATGGAGAAAGAAATCAGAAGAGCAGTTGCCTTTACAGAGGTGAGGAATGACTTCAAAGAAGCATGAGGGAACTTTGCAAGGTGATGATATTTGATGAGGTGGTGATTACATGAAAATATACGCTTACCAAATTCATCAAATTGTACGCGCAAATCTATACACTTCACCGTATGTAAATTTTACCTCAATAAAAAGTCATCTGGAAAAAAAAAAAATCCAACTATGTAACAGAAACATCTAACACTTAACCAAACAGAATGACTGATATTTAAAGTATGGAAATATATATCCAAGGAAAATACTAACTAGGAGAGTGGGAACAATTATTCTAATAACAGACAAAATGAATTTTAGGGCAAAAAGCATAACAAGAAATAAAGAGGATCACCTTATTGATAATAAGAAGATAAAGAAGACAGAACAATTCTGAACTAGTATGACTCTAATAACATACCACTTTTAGTAACCAATAGATCATGAAAATAAAAATAGGCAGGGATATAAAAATGTGAACAGAAGAATTATGTATCTTACGTTAATAGACATATATAGAATATGTCACCAACAACTGCAGAACTCCCATTCTTTTCAGACAGGCATGGAGTCTTTATAGAAATTGACACATACTGGGCCAAAATGCCAGTCTCAATGATTTTTAAAGGATCGATTTTATGCAGAAAATGTTTTCTGACTACTATAAAATTAAGTTCAAAGTCAATGAAGAAAATGTAACTAGAAAACCTTATACTTAGAAATCAAGAAACACCCTTCCACAGAACTCACAGACCACAGGAGAAATCGTACAAAATTAGAAAATATTTTTACCTAGACTATAGATACCACTTTAGAAGGCTGTTAAAGGAATACTTAGAGAAAACTGCATAACCTTCAAATGCATAACTTATAAATAAGAAAAGGCAGAAAATAGCTAACAAAATCGCACAGTTTAGAACTTAGAACAACTGCAGAATTCTCCTAACTTATCTAGAAGGAAACAAAAAGATAAGGAAAAATTAGGATCAACACCACAGGTTGACTCTTTGAAAGGACTAATAAAATAAACACTATTGCTCAAGGGGAAGAGAAAGAAGACATGAATACAACTATTTGGAAATAAAAAGAGGACATACCTACAAATGCGTTGGGCATTAAAACAATAATGAAGATATTAATGAAAAGCTTTGACAACAAACTTAAACCTTTATATGAAATGGATAAGTACCAAGAAAAAAGATAACAAACCTAAGAAGAAACATAAAACCTGTAAAATCCTATATTTATTTTTAAAAGTGGAAATAAGATTTCTTTTCATGCAGAGGGTTTATCAGTGAGTTTAAACTTAGAAGGGACAAATTATCCTCATCTTTCATAAATAATTCCAGAACACAAAAAAATGATGGAACCCGACTAGAACATTACAAGAAAGAAAAACTACCGGATAACTCACTTATGAATACAGGTGCAAAATCCTAAGCAAAGTATTAGCAAATAGTTCCAGAAATATATAGGCAAAGTTGAATTAATTCCCAAAACACAGGAGTGGATTACTACTGGAAAATTAATATAGTTCACCACATCAAGGAGGAATATCCTGTCAATAAATGAATAATAAAATAATATTTGATAGAATTTACATTATTTAATGATAGACACTCTTAGCAAAATAAGAATAGAAGGAAACTTGCTTATCTTGATAAGAGATACCTGGGCAGGGTGGGGGGGGGTTAGGAACACTTTAGAACAAAAATAATATTTAATGGTAAACTGTTGAAAGCTTTCCCTTTAAGGTCATGAAGAAACAGGGTTGCCATTTTCCTACTTCTAGTCAATACTGTATTGGATAATACAGGAGGAAAAGAAAAAAGATATAAGAAATAAAAACATACAAAACTATCATAAATTAAAATAATGAGCATCTACAAAGAAAACTTAAAATACCCTATACGCAAATTATGAAAAATAATTTACCTAGGTATTGACGATAAGATCTGTATATCAAAAATGAAAAATAAAATCAATTGGGTATCTATAGTTGAGGAAAAAGAAATAAAATACTTTCTTAAAAATACCATTTTCAATAGCCACAAAAGAGATGCAATACCCACATAGAGAAAAGTATTAAACTTAATTGCACTACACTAAAGAAATTATAACTAAGTAGAGACAGATACAGCATTCATGGATTGAAGACTCACTATCACTTAAATCCAGTCAAAATCCCAATAGGTTTTCCTGTGAAATTCCTGTTGATTCTAAAATTTACATGGAAGACCAAAAATAGCTAAGATATTCTTGAAGAAAATGAACAAGGTAGGAAGATTTCCTTTTGAAATATAACTTTAAAACTCTAATAAGTAAGCTATTTAAGTATTTTTATACTGATAGCCAAATAGAATAATGTAACATACTAGAAAGCCCATAAAAAGACCCCTATGTGTATGGGAACATGATTCATAATAGAGCTAAGGGTGGACTTTTCAATAAATGATGTTCAGATAACTTACCTGCATCTTTTAAGACCTCAACTTCAGACCATACAAAAATTAATACCTGGTGAATTACAGACTTAATGAAACAGCAAAACATACAAGTTTTTTAAAACAATGTACAACTTCATGACTCCAAGGCAAGGAAGAATTGCTCAAATAAAACAGAAAGCATAAACCTTACAGGAATAAATCATAAATTTGTATACATGAAAATATAAAATTTTTGTTCATCAAAAAGATATTGTAAATAGAGTGAAAGATAGTCTACAAATTCAAAGAAATTGCCCATACATAGAACTGTTGAATAATTATTTTTCATAATACATAAAGTATCGCTACAATTAAAAAACAATGACCAAGAAAACCAATTAAAATAGACAAAAGACGTTTCAGTGCAGAATCCCAAATTAGAACTCCATTACTAATTAGGGAAATGCAAGTTTAAAAAACAACAACATACCATTTCACACTTAACAATACCAAATAGTGGCAAGAAAGTGGAACAACCAGAGCTCTCTGAACTACTAGTAGGAAAGTAAATTGGAGTAGTCACTTAGGAAAACTATTTGGCATTATCTAATAAAGTTGTAGATATGCATACCTATTGTTGTTGTCGTGTGCCATCAAGTTGATTCCAATTCATGATGATCCCATGGGGACAGAGTAGAATTGCTCTATAGTGTTTTCAAGGCTGTTAATGTTCTGAAGCAGATCTCCAGGCCTGTCTTCAGAGGGGCCTCTGGGTAGGTTTGAACCACCAATCTTTCCACTAGTAGTAGTCAAGTACTTAACCATTTGCACCACCCAGGGAATCCCACCTTAGACCTACTGAATCTGAAACAGGATGGAACCCAGCAGTCTGTGGTTTTAACATGTCCTCCAGATGAGTCTGATGCACAAATTTGAGATCCACCTTTCTTGGGGACATGGTCCAGCTCATGGACATTCCTTCCTGGCAGTTTTACAGTTCTGAGTCTCTTCAGTAAGACTCTTCATTTTCCACTTCCTTCTCCTAATGATTCCTGTGTTTTTCATCCAGTAAGGACCATGTGTATAGTCGCTGTCTATGTTGGTGAAAAAAGGTATTTGCCATGAAGAAGCCATTGGTCTTGCAAAATCCTATCATGCGATCTCTCGCTTTGTTTCTGTCACCAAGGCCATATTTTCCAACTACAGATGCTTCTTCTTTGTTTCCAGCTTTCACATTCCAATCAACAAAAATTATCAATGCACCTTGATTGCATGTTTGATTAATTTCAGATTGCAGAAGTTGGTAAAAATCTTCAATTTCTTCATCTTTGGCATTAGTGGCTGGTGTGTAAAATTGAATAATAGTCGTATTAACTTGTCTTCCTTGTAGGTTTATGGATGTTATCCTATTATTGATAGTGTGATCTTGAAATGTTCTTTTTGACGATAAATGCAACAGCATTCCTCTTCAATTTGTCATTCCCAGCATTAGTAACCATATGATTGTCTTATTCAAAATGGCCAATACCAGTCCATTTTAGCTCGCTAATGTCTAGGATATCAATGTTTATGCGTTCCATTCCATTTTTGATGATTTTCAATTTTCCTAGATTCATACTTTGTACACTCCACATTCCAATTATTAATGTATGTTTCCAACTGTTTCTTCACGTTTTGAGTTGTGCTACATTAGCAAATGAAGGTTCCGAAAGCTTTACTCCATCCATGTCATTAAGGTTGACCGTACTTTGAGGAGGCAGATCTTACCCAGTTGTATTTCGAGTGCCTTCCAACCTGAGGAGCACTATATCAGACAGTTTGCACTGCTATTCATAAGGTTTTCACTGGCCAATTTTTTCAGAAGTAGACTACCATGTCCTTCTTCCCAGTCTGTATTAGTCTGGAAGTTCTGCTGAATCCTGTCTACTATAGGTGACCCTGATGGCATTTAAAATACGGCTGGCATAGCTTACAGCATCACAGCAATGTGCAAGCCACCATAGTACCACAAACTGACAGGCACATGGCCAGGGGTCAACTGCAGAATAAACCATCAATTACTCATATACAAGTTTAAGTTGAAGATGAAGAAAATTAAAAGAAATCCATGGGAACTAAAATACGATCTTAATACCACCTGAATTTGGAGACCATCTCAAGAATAGATTTGACGCATTGAACACTAATGATCAAAGACCAGACAAGTTGTGGAATGACATCAAGGACGTCATACGTGAAGAAAGCAAAAGGCCATTAAAAAGACAGGAAAGAAAGAAAAGGCCAAAATGGGTATCAGAAGAGACTTGAAACTTGGTCTTGAACGTAGAGTAGCTAAAGTGAATGGAAGAAATGATGAAGAACAGAAGATTTCCAAGGGCAGCTCTAGAAGAAAAAGTAAAGTATTATAATGAAATGTGCAAAGACCTAGAGTTAGAAAACCAAAAGGGAAGAACATGCTCAGCATTTCTGAAGCTGAAAGAACTGAAGAAAAAATTGAAGCCTTGAGTTGCAATTTTGAAGGATTCTATGGGCAAAATATTTGATGATGCAGGAAGCATCAAAAGAAGATGGAGAGAATACAGAGTCACTGTACCTATAGGGTCGCTATGAGTCAGAATTGACTCGATGGCAGTGGGTTTTTGGTTTGGTACCACAAAGAATTGGTCAACATTCAACCATTTCAGGAGGTAGCATGTGATGAAGAACTGATGGTACTGAAGGAAAACGTTCAAGCTGCACTGAAGGCCTTGGTGAAAAACAAGGCTCCAGGAATTGACAGAATACCAACTGAGATATTTCAACAAACGGATGCAGCACTGGAGGTGCTCACTTGTCTGTCAAGAAATTTGGAAGGCAGCTTCTTGGCCAGCTGAATGGAAGAGATCCATATTTGTGCCCATTCCAAAGAAAGGTGATCCAACAGAATGCAGAAATTATTGGACAATATCATTAATATCATGTGCAAGTAAAATTTTGCTGAAGATCATTCAAAAGTGGCTGCAGCAGTACACTGACAGGGAACTGCTAGAAATACAAGCCAGATTCAGAAAAGAACATCGAACGAGGGATATCATTGCTGATGTCAGATGGATCTTGGCTGAAAGCATGTTTACCTGTGTTTAATTGAGTATGCAAAGGCATTTGACTCTATTGATCATAACAAATTTGGGAAGAATGGAAATTCCAGGAGGAATTGCTCATGAGGAACTTGTACATAGACCAAGTGGCAGTCATTTGAACAGAACAAGGAGATACTGCATGGTTTAAAATCAGGAAAGGTTTGTGTCAGGGTTGTATCCTTTCAACATTTTTATTCAATCTGTATGCTGAGCAGATAATCCAAGAAGTTGGACTATATGAAGAACGTGGCATCAGAATTGGTGGAAGACTCATTAACAACCTGCGATATGCAGAAGACACAACCTTCCTTGCTGAAAGAGAAGAGGACTTCAAGCACTTACTGATGAAGATCAAAGACCACAGTCTTCAGTATGGATTACACCTCAACATAAAGAAAACAAAAACCCTCGCAACTGAACCAATAAGCAACATCATGATAAATGGGAAAAATATTGAAGTTGTCAAGGATTTCATTTCATTTGGATCCACAATCAATGCCCACGGAAGCAGCCGTCAAGAAATCAAACAACATATTGCACTGGGCAAATCTGTTGAAAAAGACCTCTTTAAAGTGTTAAAAAGCAAAAATGTCACTTTGAGGACTAAGGTGCACCTGACCCAAGCCATGATATTTTCAGTCACATTATATGCATTCAAACTGGACAATAAATAAGGAAGACCAAAGAAGAAGTGATGCCATTTAACTATGGTCTTGGCAAAGAATATTGAATATATCATAGACTCCCAAATGAACAAACAAATCTGTCTTGGAAGAAGTACAGCCAGAGTGCTCCTTGGACATAAGGATGGTAAGACTTCATCTCACATATTATCAGGAGGGACCAGTCCTTGGAGAAGGACATTATGCTTGGTAAGGTAGAGAGTCAGCAAAAATAAGTAAGACCCTAGAGGAGATGGATTGACACACTGGTTGCAACAATGGGCTCAAACATAGCAATGACTGTGAGGATGGCACAGGATTAGGCCGGTGTTTCACTCGGTTGTACATAGGGTCGCTATCAGTGGGAACCAACTTGAGGGTACCTAACAAAAACAACATCTCCTAATGAAAGCAGTGTTCATTTTGAAGAGCCAGCAGGAGGCTCAATGGCCACCATCAGGACGAAGCATTCTTCCATTTTTCCTTGTGCAGTGCTACCTTTGTTGTCGTTGTTAATCTAAGGTCAAGATTGACTGCCTTACTCCAGGAGGGCTCTGTCTGCTCTCTGCAGGTGCCACAAGGTTCTTCTAGGCACTTTTCTTTTCAGTGGAAAGATTAGCATGGGAACAAAACTGTATTAAGTCTGCCTGAACATCAAAGGACCTTAAAATGGGCTAAGGAACAAGATTGCCTCATTATAAGATAGTCTTTTATCTCATTGTCATTACTTTGTTGCAGCCTTTCACAAGAGTAAACAGTTTCAGAGTAGCTCCCTTTCTCAGCACCCTGGTAGTCCCAAGACTGAGAGGGAGAAACAAGGCACCAAGTTATTTCTTAGCCCACTTCTCTGGCCTTAGAACCATTCCAGTTGATCTCAGAGGCCATAGGACGTAGGCAAGAGTAGAGTGAACTCTATCACATGTCTGAAATGGTAGTGCTCCACCTGACATAGTTCTCCAAACTTCATGCATTTTTTTCTAGTTCACTGTCAAGGCTTTTCTTTTTCTCCCACAACTATTTTTTTGTAATGAATAATTCTCTTTAAATGCTGCATACCAAGTATGAACACATCCAACATATCCTGTACTTAATATCACCAATGTGCAACTGTTAAAACAGGTTATGAGAATATTGTGCACTGTGAAATGCACATCACTGAACCATATGCATTACTCTCACCTTGAATTTATTCACATAGGCTGGATTTGGAAACATAAGTGCTTAGCCCATGAAGAAAGGGGTATCATTTAATTATAGAGAATGGGGAGAATATGTGATGAACAGGAAAGAAGTCCAGTTTTTCTAGAAGTGATGCAGTATAGTGTACAACACACTGGCTTTGGTGTCCCCTAAATCTGGGTTTGAATCTTGGCTCTGCCATTTTACTAGATATATAACTGTCACAACGTCACTTAGCTTCATGTTCCTCATTTGTACAATTGTGACCAGAGCTGTACCAGTTTCAGAGGGTTTTGTAAGGATTACATGAGTTAACAATATAAAACACTTTGCACTAATTAAAACTATAAAGTTCCTGGAAGACACCATAGGGACAAAGATATGAGACATTTTAAAAAAAAAGATCATCAAAAACAACCACAAATACACAGACAACAGAAGACAAATTAGATAACTGTGACCTCCTAAAAATTAAATACTTATGCTCATCCAAATATTTTATCAAAAGAGTAAAAAGACAACCTACAGAGTGGGAAAAATCTCTAGGAAAGACGTATCTCATAAGGGCCTAATCTCTGACAACAACTCAACAACAAAAAGACAGTTCATTAAAAAATGGGCAGAAGACATGAACAGACATTTCACATTCAAGTGGCCAAGAAGCACATGAAAAGATGCTCGTGATCATTAGCAATTAGAGAGATGCAAATCAAAACTACCATGAGATACCATCTCCTGCCTGCAAAAATGGCAATTATTATTAAAAAAAAGGAAGAAAACACAAATGTTGGCAAGGATGTGGAGAGTTTGGAACCCTTATCCACTGCTGGTGGGATTGTAAAATGGTACAGCCACTATGGAAAATGGTATGGTACTTCCTCAAAAGGTAGAAATAGAAATACCTTATGATCTAGCAATCCCATTCCTAGGTATACACTGTAGAGATGTAATAAGAGAGACACAGACATACGCACACCTATGTTCATTGCAGTATTATTTACGACAGCAAAAAGATGGAAACAACCTAAGTGCCCAACAACAGAGAAATAAACATAACGTGGTATATACATACAATAGAATACTATGCAGCCATAAAGAATAATAATGAGTCCTCGAAACATAATGTGGCTGAATCTAGAGGACATTATTCTGAGTGAAATAAGTCTATCACAATAGGACAGATATTGTATGATTGCACTTTTATACAAAGACAAGAATATATATACAGAGACGAATGCTCGTTTGTGGTTATCACGGACAGGTGGGGGAGGCGGGGAGAAAGGGTGAAGCATTCTCGAGATAGTGGACACTTGTTATTTTTGGTAATGGGAAAAGTAGCATTGAATGTGGGTGAAGCGCACACAGCTTGACCAAGGTAAGAAGTGCATAAGAGAAAAGGACCTTTTTAGTAAATGATATGACAAATACCATTTTGTAAAAACACCAGTGACAACCAAAAAATGTGTGTGTGGTTACACAAATATATATATGTAGGGATATGAATATGTGGGTACGTATGTGTACACAGGTAAATGTATCTATAGGCATATGTACATACAAGTATGTTTCACATGCATGTATATTCATCTGTATAATAAACCACATAGGGAACACAGTTATGGATATTTCTTAGATGTAACCAAACATCTCGCATGATTGGTTTTCTGGATTTGAAGGCTTAGGACCATAGGCTTGTGGGGCAACTCAGTTAATTGGCATAATATAGTTCATAAAGTGTATGTTCTACATCCCAATGTGATGAGTAGTGTCTGGGATCTTAAAAGCTTGTGAGCGGCCATCTAAGATACAACTATTGGTCTCTGCTCGTCCAGAACAAAAGAGAATGAAGGAAACCAAAAAGACTCAAAAAAGGCAGTAGTCTACAGGACTAATAGTCTACATGAACCATAGCCTCATGTACACTGAGACCAGAAGAACTAGAAGGTGCCAGGCTACCACTACTGACCATTCTGATAAGGGCCATAATAGATAGATATGATCGAATGGGAGAAAAATGTAGAACAGAACTTAAATCCTTAAAAAGTCCAGACTTCTTGGACCCCTTGAGACTAGAGGACTCCCAAGACTATCGCCCTGAGATGCTGTTTAAATCTTAAACTGAAATTATCCCTTGAGATCACCCTTTAGCTAAATAACAGATTGGCTCATAAAACGAAGAATGTCACCCATGAATAGTGAGCTCCTTTAAAAAATCATCTATATGAGACCAAATGGTCAAAAATTACTGTAAAGCAATGACAAGAAGGTAAGGGGGCAGGGAAACTAGAGTACTAGAAATGATACAATCAGAATGCAGTGAATGAGAATGCTGACTCGTTGTGAAAAATGTAAACAATATCACTGAATAATTTGTGTAGAAATTGTTAAAACAGAACCTAATTTGCTGTGTAGATTCACCTTTAACACAATAAAATATTAAAAAAAAAAAAACCACTTTGCACAGTGTCCACCACCTAGTAATAAACGTTAGCTGATGTTTGGAGCAAGAAATGAGACCAACAAAATAGGTCAGACCAAATTTTAAATGATTGAATAAGCTGAGAAGGTCAGATCTTTTCAAAGGAACTTGTGAATATGGTTCGTAAGAGAAGTGACATATTCAAAACTTACTTCAGGAAGGTTTATTTTTGTGTGAAGTATATTAGAAAAGTAGAAATTAAGACAAAAAGTTGGGAAGCAGTTAAAGTAAATAATCCAGGTTAGAGAAGACCTAATATGTTTAGAAAGGAGATGTTATGAGTTAAAAGCTGATTTAACTGATGAAATAAGGGAGGAAGGGAAAAGGAAATGGCATATAGATGTGGACCTGGGGAAGGAGGATGATGGAGGTGCCATTGAGAGAAGGTGAACACAGTTGGACTTGAGCAGGCATTTATTATCAGAGGAGAAACTTATGGGATAAGGAGAACAGTATCAACCTTAGCAGAAATGAAAGAAGTTAGAAAACTCAGGATAAACTGTGTAAATCAGCCATATCTTATGAGAAAGAAACAAATATAAAAAGGTACAAAACTGTCTTGATACTTCAAAAGTAAGGGGAGTCAAGAGCACAGGGCAAGGTGAACGAAGTTGGATTATGGTCTTAGGCATAGCTGCACAGAACAGACTTCACTCCCTGTTGCTCTGGTAACAAGACACCCCTCCCCAACCTTCCCAATTTTACTGACATGATAGTGAGAAAAAATACCTCCAATAGAAGTAAACCATAACTAAAAGACAGAACCATGCATGTTTAAGCTCAAACTTGGTGACAGTCTTGTGAGGAAGAGAAGGTAGCATGGGGGATTTTTGCCACAAAGAGGTGAGGTCAGAAATTTCGGGAAGAATGAGTTAAGTAGAAGTTCAAGCCAATCCTTTATAAGTACTATAGACCTGTTGGAACCCTGGTGGTGCAGTGGTTATAGGGCTACAACTGCTAACCGAAAGGTCAGCAGTTGAAATCCACCAGCCACTCCTTGGAAACCCTATGGGGCAGTTCCACTCTGTCCTATAGGGTCACTATGAGTTGGAATCGACTCAAAGGCCACAGATTGGTTTGTTTGTTTGTTTTTTGTGGTATAGACCTGTTGGGAGTCCCTAGGTGGTGCAAACAGGTAACACACTCAACTGCTAACCCACAGGTTGGAGGTTCTACTCCACCCAGAGTCTACTTTCGAAAAACCAGCTATTGAAAACCCTACAGAGCACAGCTCTACTCTGACACACACAGGGTCACCATGGGCTGGAGTTGACTCAACAACAACTAGTTATAAACCTGTTGTTTCTGTTTATGACTCTGACTGAGTAATTGAAGGGAAAAAAAGAAAGATATCAGTGGAGAACACTGCCGCCTGGAAGCAAGCCTCAGGAACCCAGAGGTGAGAAACAGTGGAATGCCCTCACCTGGCACCTGTCTAATGTGGTACGGGCTCCATCAGTGGTGGCAGCGCACTGGTTCTGTTGCTCTTCCTGCCACTTACTGGAGCCCAGAGGGGTTAGCCCTACCCAGAGGGAGTAGTTGAAGCAAGCAAGGACTCAGCAGTTGGCAATGAAGATGCTTTTAGTTTTTAACATGTTTGAGGTGTCCAAAAATTGGAAATATAGGAATAAAACTCCGGTGATTAGTCTGAATTAAAGAGATGTGAGAGCTATTGCTCAGGTCCTGTGCTTACTACATTGGGATACTTTTTTGTACTACAGAGAAGAGGATCTGCTTACATTTATATTTGATAATAATATTAAAATCTATAATATTCAGAGGATCATTGAGTTGCAGTTGGTATTTTTCTTATTAAATGAATTAGGCAAAAACCTTTCTAAGGAGCATCGTCCTCCATCTTGTGGTAATAGTATGGCGTGAATGTGGCTAATTGGTCTTCTTTTAATTTGTTTTTTAATTTATATGCAATTCATTTCACTTTTGGGGAAAGATACAGTTATATGAGTTTTCACAAATGCATAGAGTCATGTAACCACCACTGCAATTGAGACACAGATCAGTCCCATCACTCAAAATGTCTCCTCTGTTGTCCCTTTGTAGTCAAAGAACTCCCCCATCTCTAACCCCTGGCAACCACTGATCTATTTTGAATCTCCTCTTGACTACCGTATTTTGGAGTAAGGCCTGAGATTTCTTTGTGATTCACTTGTGTCATAACAGTAGTAATACTGGTAATAGCAATACTTAAGACATATTATGCATTTCCAATATGCCAGGCACGATCTGAAGCACTTTGTAGATGAGGAAAGTTGAGGCTTTGAGAATTTTTGGAAAAGAAAGAGGAGGGGTGGGGAAGGATGAGGAGACAGAAGGAAGAAATACTTACCCAAGACGAGAGTGGCAGCCCCCTGGCTTGAGTCCAGGCATGTCTGACTCCAAAGTCTATGTTCTTAATCTGTTAGTCTACCTCCACATAAGACACAGAAAGTAGAACAAAGTGGAAGGAATGGCTACCAATTTCAGTTTAGAGCTGAGAAACTTAGTTTAGAACTGAGATTACCTTACAGTAAAACAAAATGTATATAAGAATTTGGTTAATTATACCAGTAAAACAGTAATTGGGTGTAAGACCATCACCCATCTGTCAGTTTGTCATACTGTGGTGACTTGCATGTTGCTATGATGCTGGAAGCTATGCCACTGGTATTTCAAATACCAGCAGGGTCACCCATGGTGGACAGGTTTTAGTAGACCTTCCAGATTAAGAGAGAGTAGGAGGAAAGCTCTGGTAACCTACTTCTGCAAATTAGCCCGTGAAAACCCTATGGATCACGACAGAATATTGTACCATATAGTGCTGGAAAATGAGTCCCCTAGGTTGAAAGTACTACACAATAGCTGCAAAAATGGACTCAAATATACCAACAGTCATGAAGATGGCACAGGAATGGGCAAGTTTTGTTCTGCTGTACGTAACGTCGCCATGAGTCCAAACCCACTGCCAGCAGCTAACCACAACAACAAAAATGAAATGAAGCCACGCTCCCTGAACACCCACTCTACAACCTTGGTAATATGCAATAAAATAAAGCCCAGACCTGCTATATATCCCCTCATGCATTTGACCAGGTTTATAAAGCAAAAATAGAAAAATTCCTGGTTTAAATACTGAAATGCTGTTTCAATGCTCCAAGCATCAACTTCTCTTTAAATTTACCAAACAATTGAACGGACCATCTATTTTCATCTTGTATATATTTTAGGTTGGAGTCCCCGACCCGTTCTCTGGTGATGGAAGCCCCAAAAGGAGTCGAAATTAATGCAGAAGCCGGCAACATGGAAGCCACCTGCAGAACAGAGCTGAGACTGGAATCCAAAGATGGAGAGGTAAGGGGTGAGAAGAACAGAAGTCTGAGAGATTTGGCCACAACAAAACTAGTTTGTCACTGAGGTTGCTGCTATACTGTGGCAACAAAAAAAGCCAATCTGAAGACTTTATTTTCCAGAACACATAATTGAACAGCACTGTTAGAAGCCGAACTCACAATAAATATTTATGATTCGTTATTTATAAAGCGTTATTTATAAAGTGCTAAGATAATAACATGTATTTCCAGTATCGAATTACACAGCTGTACAAAAGGAATGCTATTTCCAATCTTTCTCTCTTATTACCTTAAAGTAAGATTTAGTTAAACCCATTAAAAACACCCATTACCATCGAGTAAATTCCGACTCATAGCAACCCTATAGGACAGAGTAGAACTGCCTGTAGGACTTCCAAGGCTGTACTCTTTAAGGAAGCCGACTGCCACATTCTTCCTCCCGAGGAGTGCCTGGTGGGCTCAAACCGCCAGCTTTTTGGTTAGTAGCCAAGTGCTTAACCACTGCACCACCAGGGCTCCTTAATTTAGTCAACCAGCCTAATTAAACTGTATATCATACACATCTGGCAAAAGTGAACTAACATTACCTGTAGTTATTTTCAAAACTTATGTTGCATGTTTCCATTTTATTGAGAATGGAGAGCCATATCCAACAGCTACTCCAAACCAGAACAAGCCATAACTTAAATAGGGCGAGACAAGGCAACAAGAGGATGAAGCATTGCAGATGCTCATTCTCTCACCCCAACACAATCCCAGTTTGGTGAACAGACTAGCCTGCTTGTGTTTTTGCAAATAAGGTAAGTTGAATCCCCAGGGAAATATGATTCAGCTGCAAACATTTAAAAATGCCTTCATGTTCACGAACAACCTTGTCTATTTAAGAATAAAAATAGGAAAAAAACAGTTTTGTTTTGTTTAAGTAAAACTCTATTCAACTGTTCATATCTACTTAGTGGTTCTTAATTGCCAGTTGCCTCTGGACACCATGCCTGCCTTTTGATTCATTTGGCATTTGCTGTAATTGTTTTAGAGCATTAATCAGATAGAGCATTCGATTATCAGAACTCTTTTCGAACAACGAAAAACTCTAAACCACACACAGAAATAATGACTACATCATATATGCAGTTTATAGCTATTAGAAGGAAGTCTGGTGGCACAGTGATTAAGCGCTTGTCTGCTAACCAAAAACTCTAACCCACCAGCTGCTTTGCAGGAGAAAGATTTGGCAGTCTGCGTCCGTAAAGATTTGCAGCCTTGGAAACACCTATCGGGCAGTTCTACCCTGCCCTATAGGGTCGCTATGAGTCAGAATCAACTCAATGGCAACAGGTTGTTTTTTTTTTTTTTTTTGGAAAACAACAAACTCATTGCCATCAAGTCGATTCTGACTTATA
>NW_004443947.1:25773646-25797444 GCF_000243295.1 Trichechus manatus latirostris | reverse complement strand
AAAACAACAAACTCATTGCCATCAAGTCGATTCTGACTTATAGCAACCATATAGAATTTGGACCCCAGAAGAATCAGTTATAATCATAAATCAAATAGCACTTTCCACCACTGCTCATTTTTTGGCCAGTATTTCTCAAAATATATTCCTTTAGGACATCACTAAGTAAGTTTTTAAAAATGAGGGGTGGGGGTGAGGGTGGGGAGGGAGGCTTACTGGTTATTTAAGACTGGAAAGTGCTGACCACTGTAGTCTCTTCTTAAAGACTCAACAAGTACACAGACGTATTTAGGGTCTGAGAAGTCCTACAGCAAAGAAAATTGTTAAGCCTGGCATTTCCAAATTTATTTAACTCTGGGACCATATTCACATCCTACATGATACACTTTTGCAAAATGGCGATCAGGCCAACGCAGATTGTCTTGCTATAATAAAAGCTTCCATGAAGGTGGAGACTTTGTCTTGTTCGTATTAGAATTCTCACTGCCTAGAACACTCAACAGTCCCTGGGTGGCGCTAACAGTTAATACTGCTAACTGAGAGGCTGGAGGTTTGAGTCCACCCAAAGATGCCTTGGAAGAAAGGCCTGGAAATCTACTTATAAAAGGCAGCCATTGAAAACCCTACAGGGCACAGATCTACTCTTACCCAAATGGGGTCGCCCTGAGTTGGAATCAACTCAACGGCAACCGCTTACTTGTTAGAACACTCAACACATAGTAGGTGGTCATTAAAGTTAAATTGAATAGGTGATTACTCATTTACTATTTCTGAATGTCAAGAAAATAAATGACAGCCTCTCATTGACTCTTTCCTTCCTATTCACTCACTTTAGATTAAGTTAGATGCTGCGAAAATCAAACTACCTAGACTGCCTCATGGATCCTACACACCTACCGGAACGAGGCAGAAGGTCTTCGAGATCTGCGTCTGCGCCAACGGAAGATTATTCCTGTCCCAGGCAGGAACTGGTTCCACTTGTCAGATAAACACAAGTGTCTGCCTTTGAAAGACTATCCATAGTGGACATTGTAGGCAGCATAAAGGCCTATTTTGGCTTTAGACACTGGCTGCCAGCTATTTTTACTAGAACACAGAAAGCCTATCAAAGACCTTGTGTGTGTGTGCGTGTGTGTGTGTACGTGTGTACATGCGTGAGTGTGTGTGCGTGTGTGGGTGAATATATATCCTCTGTATAAAAATGAGGTTTCAGTACAAAAGGAACCATGGGTGACCCTGTGATAATCAACGTCATTTTCCATCCCATCCTCACCACCTATGATAATGAAATCTAAACTTCTTAGAACACTAAATGGAGCCCAAAATTCCCCAGACCACTCAGAATCGCACAGTGTGTTGAACACTTACAGAATATTCTTCTACAGATGTGAGACAACAGTGTATGGTCTCCTTTAGTCTCATTTCAGGGCAGTGATGGCGGGAATCTCCAAGTCACACTCAAGCGCTGAGACCCTCGTATTGAGAATAAGACATTTGGTTTCCTTTTTGAGTTTTAGTTAAGCCTGGCCAACTACCCCCGCTTCGAGTGAGGGATGGGGCAATGCCATAGAAGCCAGCCATAGGAGCTCAAAAGGGCTGTCCTACCTTTGCAGCCAAATTTAATGGGGCTTTCGTACTTCAGTAAATGAGGAGTGTGAATTGTAGCAAATTTGGAGCTGCCCTTCCAACTCCTGCTGTCTGCCCTCAATCTCACATATTCTCCCACAGTCAGAATAGGAGACGTAAATCAGCACAAAATAAGGAAGCAGCTGCTCCTCAGTTGGCTGGAAACTACTCAGTGGCCTGACAGGCAAAGAACAAATGGGCAATATGCCTCTGTTCAAAGAGAAAAACGGCTCCAAAGCTGTGAGTCCTCATTTCTGACTTTATCCAGCAGCGTCTGACCCAAAAAGGTCAAGTCAATCAAATTCCATAAGAGCAGAACTCCCACCCAAAGAGAAGCCATTTTGAGACAGAAGTCCAATTAAGAGTAGCCTGGGAAATCTCATTATTTTTTATATGTTTCTTGGACATATTTTTAAAGGCATGCTCAAACTCTCTGGCTTTGATTTTTTTTTTTTTCCAGTATGGGGGTATTTGTATTTCTCAATCCATCATTATGTTTTCTCCAATAGTGACCCAAGAATCACGTGCTACACGCCCTCAGCATTGCTCACTGAAAGTTAATATAAACTGAGTCAAGTGTCTTTATCAGAATCACTGTGTCCCTGGGGTCCAGCAGGGCCCGCCCCTCCATAGATGGAAGTAGCTCTCTAATTCCCGCCATCAGCTACCTCTCATCACTTCACCTTCATTATCATGCTCCAGGGTCACCCTGGCCAGCTCTTGTGCTGGGACAGGGGATTACACCATCTCTGTTCAAAGAGGGGGAAATGTGCCTATGCCTTAAGTCAATGCACTCAGCAAGGAGAAGCACATCCTATTTATCTTATTGTTACCTGTAGTTTATTTTGGGTGATTGGAGGGGAAGGGTTTAGGAATGACTGAGCATCTTAAAAGCTGGTAGACAAACCAAGTGGCTGTCAGATGTGGACTCTAAGGAGCCCAGAATGGCTTACATAGTCGTGAATACCATTTGACAAGCAGAAGCCCCACAATCCTAAATGAAGTCATATTTGTAGACCTGAATGGGATTTTCTTTTTTTTCCTCAACAAGATTCTAATTTTTCTTATTTTTCACAAGCAGGGGAAGGTTTGTCATAGGAGATGAATAAGAGGTTTGATATTTTTGAGGTGACATTCAGGCACGAGGCTGAGGTTTGCATATGTGGGATGTAAAAGTTGTTGTCACTTACTCGCTTAGTTGTAGGGGTCAGAGGTCGAGCCTGACCAGTAGCCCTGCTGGCTTTCACACTTCAAGCTCCCTCCAGTCACTCTCACTCTACCCCATGTAGAAGAGTTGGGTTATTCAAGGGCGAGGCCGTAAGAGTGATTAGTCTGCAGCACCAGGGTCTAAAAAGGAAAACCATAGAAAGACATCAGGTTATTATGGATCAGTACTATTAATATCCTGGAAGATCAGCTGCCAGAACCTGCGTGGATCATACCAGGGTTTTTACAAGCCGGGAAAAGGTCTCCTTGACTATTAGGAGCACGTACCCTACGTTGTTCAGATAAACAATAGTAGCTTTGTGGTTCTTTGCAGCTAAATACCTTAAGACAAGTTTTTTTAGGGTGACAGAGCATCTTTGTACTTTGCTATCTTGAGTACGTAATCTATGGATGTCTAGGGAACAAAAGGTTCCCTGAACCTCTTTCCTCTGATTTCATTCTAACCGTTACATCGAAGTCTGAGATCAGCACCTTAGGAGGTTTATGCCAATAAAAAAATGACGTGATTCCAGTTGGCATAATTTAATCCTAAGAGTATTCAGATCACATTATGAAATAAAAATAACAGTAGCAACCAAGAACATAAATCAGGCACCTATGGGGGACAGATATGATATAAAATTCTGATTTTCATTTGTGCTAAGAGACCATGATATGTAAGGGAATAAGCAGGAAATTAGACATGGATTTAATTATGTATTTCAGATCAGAAAATAGAAATGTAAAATGCGCTCTAAGTTCTTCAATGTACACTTTTTTTTTCCTCCCAGCTCCCTCCAACTAGAATATTTGGCCATGGTGATGAGAGAAAATTTTATCTGAATTCTGGAAAAAATAGCTTTTACATTAAAATCTGCTAACCCCTAATAAAAAAATGAGATTCTTTCTAATCTTTATACATAATATCTTCTAGACAATCACACTTTTGGGTATATTAAGCAGCAGGTGGCATAACAAAGAGTTCAAATGAATCTTCAATATTCTGGAAGTTCTAGTATGTTAATATTCTTCAGAAGATTTTTATAAATTAAGAATTGATTTCCAAATATATTTAGCATTTGTTTCTATTTGATATCTTCTCAATAAGTCATAAAACTTCAGTCTTGGGAAAATGCTAGAGTATAATAGAAGTTTTCAAGAGCACTTATGGTGGTATCTATCTAGTGTTATATCTAGGTGGAAACTTGATATACAGCTTCATAATTGTTGTGTTACCCAAGGGATAGATCTTGTAGACTTGAATTGGCTCTTAATTTCCTTCCAGTCATTTTTCCTTTGGATGATTTTCCTAAAAGGAAAATTGTATATCTTAAAAGGTCAGCAACCATAGACCAAAGATCGCTTGAGGTTTGACCCTAGAGCATGGGTTAGCGAAGTATGGCCCATAGTCCAAATCTGGCCCACCACCTGCTTTTGTCAATAAAGTTTTATAGGAACACAGCTACACCCATTCATTTATGTATTGTCTATGGCTGCTTTTGTACTACAACAGCAGGGCTGAGCAGTTGTGACAGAGACTGCACACCCTGCAAAAGGTAAAATACTATTTGGCGCTTTACAGAAAAAAACTGCTGACCTCTCATCTAGAGGGTGTATCTGTGGTATGTTTTGGATATAGCAAGACAGAAAGCAAATTTCATGATAGCATGGAGTACATTTCCATGCAGGTTTGGGAATATAAATACTTGGTTATAGAAAGGAAGTTTGGAGGGCCTGCTTTACGCTGTGTGTTGAAGTGATCCACTTGTCTGAGAAACTTAGGTTCAGAGGACTCTTGGGAACAGGGAGGATGGAATTAGAGGAAGGCTTGGTAGAAAAGGAAAGCTGTTATCCTTCAGTAGTTTTTTCCCAGGACCCTAAGAGATAAGTGGCTCAGCATCATTCATGTGATAAGAAGTGAAGCAGGGTTCCTGTGATTTAAATGTAGAATCGCTTTCCTAAAGAGTCTCTTTTTGTAGTCTGTCCTCAGACAGAAGTTTCCACTTCACCGTCCCATATTCCAGAAAGATGCCCATTCCATTTTCTTCCAGAGAGTATTTGTTACTTAACATGGTTTTTTTTTTTGTTTGTTTGTTTGTTTTTTTGGTTTTTTTTTGCATCCATCACTTAGTTATCCATACTCCCAGAGTACTTACTGTACTCAGGGGTTGGTGGGACCGATAAATAATTGCAAGTATTGGAAGAAGCATCTTAAAATACATAAAAGGGAGAAATACAGTAAAAGCCTTTTAAGAAGCTTTTGCTGGGAGGAACCAGCTTAAAGTCAACTTGATTCTGTTTTCCAGGATCTGGGTCTTTGTTCTTTGGTGTAGAAAGAGTGCAAAAAAAGACTTATTTTGAATTCCAACATCTCTGCCTCTATGTGGGTACAGCAGGTTCCTACCACAGAGATCTGTCCATTCAATCAGTATCCCTATTGTTATTCCAGAGCTTTATACTTATATTCAATATTGTTAAAATAGCATCAGTTATGAATGCCTCTTTGTAAGTACAGGTATTCATGGTGAGGAAGAAGGATTTTCCCCTTTTCCTAGTGAAAACAACCACCATTTCCCAGGACTTGATCAATGTCACTTAAGAGTTTTCAGCATTTTTGTCTGGATACAAAGGGAAGAGTATTAAACTGATAACATCACTCTAAACAGGGGCAGCTTTTGGTGGGACTCTCTTGCTATTGTTTATTTTAGGCAAATGGTAGCATAATGTTTGGACCAAAGAGATAAACAGGTCTATTTATACACCTAATCCTTATTTCGGAGGGGTCCACAAAAGGTGAGAATCTCATTTAAGTAAGCTGTAAATAAGACCAGTTTCCTCTCTTTCTCCTGCACCAGGAAATCTTAGGCACAAAAAGGATCGCAAAGCAGTTCCTAGCACAATACATATTTGCATGGCACCCCAGTAGCAGGTGGGGAAAAAGTTATAATAAAAGAAACAACCTTAGAAAACAGGCCTTTTATCACAAAGATAAAATGTGTCTCTTTTGGTCTTTCATCACCTTCTCCTTGTTGGAGGGTTTCCCCCAGATCCAGCATATTTCCATTAAAATAGTCAAAGCTACTGAATGGGGATGTCAGATACATCTCTTTCTTTGTGGTAATTGGAATTTAAAATCATATAGTTGCCTCTGAATTCCTCGTTCACAAAGCCGAACCACCGATAATAGATAAAGCCCTAGGAAACCTACTGCTCCAGCCAGCACTGCACACCACACGCATTAGCGCTTTCAAAAGCAATGTGATTTCTCTGGTTCTTAAAAGCTTTCTTTATAATGGAATCCTTGAAATTTCTCAAGGCAGGCCCGAATGGCAAAGGGAAAATGATTATTTGTGGGAGGTCCTTGCTTTGGGTATTGTTAGAGCACAAGTGTAGAAGAAAATTCCCACTTTGGGGTGACCCATGCTCGCACATGCTATCTTCTTTGTTTCTGCTCCCCCTTTCTTTTATAAATACTGACAGAGTAGGAAATTAAGGTCTTCCGTTGAGAAAAAGAGAGCAAATCAAGAATGTGAGCCCTGGATGCATTAGGAAGTGTGATGTCATGACACCATATTAGTAATGTTACCAATTCCATCAATAAACAGCCTCAACCATACCAACAGCAATGCAAGTACTACTCTTCCACTTCCACCCAGCAAGCAACAATATCAGTACCCACTTTCATGAGGCTTGTAATTGGAATAGAACAAAGGAAAATTCATTATGGGCAAGAAGCATGTGTAGAGTCGAAATCCCATCTGTGACAATTGGAAGCCAGAGTAGTGTTCCGGATGCCTCATTAGGCATGTGTGCTCTCTCGCTAGTAAGTGAGGGAGTTATGCTTCATCGCTGAGCATTAGCTCAGCTAAATCAAACAAAGATGAGGATGCCTCTTTGAGAGAAGTAAAAAGGAAACATCTGTTTTACCTAAAATCTGCTCTGTACTCCTAGAGTCGTCTGTAGTCCCTCTTCCTCAAATGTCTTCACAACCTACCTCTACATTTAGATTATTTCAAGGAAACCAGAGATAGCTCACATTTCATAAAGTGAGGAATTCCAAGCTGCTCTACTAGACTACATAGAAACACTTGTCAAGGGATTGTCTAAGGACAGGAAAAAGACATTCATTGACAAAGAAGATGGTGTTTCTATTAGTCCTCACATTCATCTAAGTCATGAGGCTCTATAATTTCAGGGGCTGGGATCATGGATCCCTTTGAGAATCTGAGCAAAACTATGGAGCCTCTCCCCTAAAAGAATCATGCTGGCAAAATTTTGCATAAAATTAAAGAGGTTTTCTTGGACCCAAAATCTGTCCTAAAACATGAGTTGGTTAGAATTCTGTTCTCCAATTACAATAATCGTTGTTTAGTAGCTAATATCCATCGAGCACTTACTGTGTGCTAGGCACTGTGTCAAGTGTTTTACATCTATTAACTTATTTCATCTTGAAAACAAGTCTTTGAGTTAGAGGCTATAATTGGTCTAGTTTGCAGGGGCAAAATCTGAGGCTTAGAAATGCTAAGTCGTCCAAAGCCACTACTAGAAAATGGCAGCACTGGAATGTGGATCTGACACCAGACCTCGATGCTATGGAGTATCCCTGATCACTAACATATAAAAGTATTTTTCAAGCTGTTGGGAAGTGTCTCCTACCAGTTTTTAGACTAGACCTTTTGGAATGAATGGGGCCATGGAACTTCTATCTCCCTGCCTTCTGGAGTCTCTCACCTCTGATATCATCTAGTAGTAAAGTATAGATAGATCCCTGGGGTGAAATTTTATGTAAAGGATCTGTCTGAATAATATAATCTGGAACTAAAAAATTAGTTTGCTCTAAGTGTGTTTCTTGTTAAGTCAGACTTCCTGTCCTTAAAAATTAAAAGACACCTGGATTGCCATCCTCATATTTAGGAGAAAATTGTAGTATTCAGTGATCTATATGGGTGTGGCTGTAACAAGTCAGCATTTCCACACACATGCATCTCCTTCCCCTGCTCCTCATTTCAAAAGACAAATGTTGTCTTCTTTTAGGTGATGTCTTTGATGACAGTTGGTTGTCATTCTTCCCTACCCTCGCTTGTGACCAAATTCAAGGAAAGAATCAAATACAAGGGTGCTCAATCCCTATCATTGTTCCCTATTTCCTACAAGAAGATAGGATTAGCAAGGGCTCAGTTAGCAACAGGCATTCAATTCCAAAGCTGGCCACTTTGGCCTGAATACTAGTTTGGACCTCACACCTTGTCAGCCATCACTAATGCACCACACACCTCCCCATGTGCAAAATTCTCACCGAAGCAGTCAGGTCATCGCTACCGATTGATCTGAGTTGGAAATGAGACTCATTTGTTTATTCTTATTTAAACAGTGGCACCCTTTGTACAACTTGACCCTGTACATTTGACACTGGCAATCTAGATTCAGCAAGGTTGGCAGTATTCCAACTGGGAAAGAAACAGATGAGTGCATCATAAGTTCCTTACAACTAGGTGGCTTTGGAGCACTTTCATCTTCTGAGCAAAGGGACCAGGGTTTGATCTCTAAGAGTTAAAAGACAGAAAATCATTTTGAAGTATTAACTCACCCAGGGATCATCCAAACAGGTTATAAACCAGTGTGCCCTTGGTAAGGTCCTGCTGTCAACCTTCCCCACCCAGACCTGAAAGGGCCACTGCAGCAGAGAGACTGGGGTTCATCCTGCTTTTATGTGTTCTTTCAGAAGCACGCAACTGATCCACTAGGGGGGGATGGTGGGTAGAGCTACTTGCTGCTCCCAACAAACACTGCCCAGTGCTAGCCAGGGTCCTGTACACAATAGTCTGACTCAGCCTCCCCATAAAACTTTAGTCGACGGATGAGCTAAAAAAAAAAGTCAAAACCCCATTTTGAAGTAAGTTAGGGATCTTCTTTTTGATGGTATATGTGTCCAAATGGCAAGCCAGGGCTGGGTACCTTTAAAAGGTCTCATGGAATGAACATCATCAGAGGCAGATATCATGTTCCCTGGTAGTGAAGGGAGATTCTAGCAAAGTAAAGGGAAGATTCAGCAAAACTGAATTTGGGTGGAAACAAAATTAACATAATTTTTAGTCCATGTTTTTGTGGAAGAGGGGGAATGGAGTTTCTCATAGGTGACCATCTTCCCATTTCTTCATCATATGAGACCACAGAGAAGCAGAAATAACACCTCTCAAGGAGGTCAAGCTGTAGAAGGAAAAGTCAGAGGACAACTGTCCTTGTGCTGACTCGACGCACTCCTGGAGTCTCTGGTGCTTACAACAGAAAAAATGAGGTCATAGAAGTCCCATTTGCTTGGAGATTTTGAGAAAGGAGCTTCATTCCCATAAAGGAATACAGTTCAGTCTTTGGGTGGTTTTTGGTTTTCTTTTATTTTGTTTAGTTTTTTTCCTGGTTTGGGTGTAATGTTAAGAAGAGCTTTTTTGTTTTGTTTTGTTTTGTTTTGAATAACATCAATCCTTGCACACTCTATGCAAAAATTTTGTAAGCATTGCACTAATGCTATGAATTACAAGGAACTATTTTAACTTTATTACACTTTCTGTATAAAAAAAATTTGTATTTAATATTATTTCAACTGCAGTCTTGTAAAATATATTAATAAAAATAATGATTGGTAAGAAGGAAAGCACCCTTGTCCACTTCTTTAGGGAATTCCTCTTTCACAGTTGATCCATCAGTCACTCCTATTGACTCAGAAACAAATTTTCAGATTAAGTTCTCTTCCCATTAATGCCCATGTCAGTGGCCTAGGATTTTGGCTCTCAGAAAGAGATTCATAGAGGCTGCCTTAAGAAAAGAGGGTTTGTCATAAAGTCACGTGTGCTGCAAGTGGCGAGTCCCCAGGATTTGGTGCAGGTCCAGGCAACAACCATCCTCTACTGCTCTCCCAATGATCTGCAAGGGCTCCTCTTGCTACAGTTTATGCTTCCCTCTCTAAGGCCTTGATGAAGCAAGTCTGATTGGTCCCTATTAGGTGAAACCTTTTCAACCAGGCTACCTCCTGGTCAGCCTGAACATGAGTCACCTTTCTGTCAGGTGTCTATCCCTGGTCCAATCAGTGTTCACCTTCCAAAAATACGCTAACCCTGCTTCCCTAGATGGGGCCATGGGTGAGACAATAGAAGGGAAAATGGAGATGGCAGGCATAACGGCAGAACCACCGTGATCTATACATTACAATCAATCCTTCATTCTGAGCATTTCGTCTGCCCTGGACTTCCACAGTGCTACACTTTTGCATGTGTTAGTCCATCTGCCCAGAATGCCCTTCCATCTAGCATCACCTCATTCCACTAAATCATACTTCAAGATCCCATTTGTATATCACCTTCTCTCTGTGGGCGTCATCATTCCTTCTTGCTTCTCCCATTAATTTGTTCTAATCTGTCTTATAGGAGCCCTGGTGGCACAATGGTTAAGCGCTTGGCTGCTAACCAAAAGGTTGGTGGTTCCAACCTACCAGCCGCTCTTTGGGAGAAAGATGTGGCAGTCTGAGTACTGCGTCTGTAAAGATTTCAGCCTTGGAAACCCTATGGGGCGATTCTACTCTGTCCTGTAGGGTCGCTATAAGTCAGAATCGACTCAACAGCAATGGGGTTTTTTTGGTTTAATCTCTTTTATAATTCCACATTGAATTGTGATTTAGCTATTTGCCTGCCTACTTTAAACCTTAGAATGCTTATATTCATTTTTATAATTTATTGAGAAATAATCACATATCTAAATGGATTCTTACAATAAAACTGTGAGGTAGATGGATAATTTCCTCATTTAGAAACTCTAAGACAAATTGCATATATCCAATGTGTGGCAGAGCCAGTGCCCACACCCAACTGTACTTCAACCGTAGGCTGCATCTCATCAAATATAGCTCTGGACACAAACGACACTGAAGCTATATTACAGAATCCTTAAGACTCTGACAAAAAAATTTGATAAAAATTTTATTCTCAGGGTACAATTTATTTCCAAATATGCAGTAATTATTTTATCTGGTATCTTTTTTTGGAAAAATTTACAAAAAGAAAGTATAAATCAAAGAGAATAAAATCAGAAAAATCACTACTCAAGAGACTTGATGGGTTGATGAAAAATTTTGAAGCTTAGCTAAGAAGATAAAGAAACATTAATGACATTAATGAGAGAGAAAGGCTGTTGTTACTGACAAGCCAAATGAATTGACATCACTGTTGATACAAAATTAGAAAGCAGATGAAATACCAGGAAGCTAAAGCATGCTCTATTCCTTTCTTCCTATGGAAGAAATTTTAAAATGACAAGTAGTCATAAGTAACCAACTTTTTAATTTTTTTCTGATCTTGACTGCTTTAGAAAACATGTAAAATTCTGCAGCCAACTTGTGAATGCAGTCTCCCTTTATCCAAGATAAGAACCAAGGGCACAGTTTTGGCGATTGAGGATTAGAAGTGCAAGTGATTAAATTAAACACATTTCAGAAAAATTTGTAAGCAACATGTATGAATTAGCATCTCCAATTAAGTCTAGTGATAGGCTAAGTTTAGTTTATGAGGGCCAAATTTTAATAACTCTCCGTAACAGTAAACGCTGCTAAGGATCAATTTCCAGCCCCAAGAAATACCCTTGTGACGTATCAATGGACAGCAGATCAGCCTTTGAGACTCAATGGCACAAATAACTAAACATAACTATAGAATACTGAGATGTCTCAAAATGAGTCTTGTTAAAATTTAAGATGGGTATTTAAAATATAAGAATAGAATCTTTGAAACTGTAGTGTGTTTTAACAGGAACTAGACATTTTTAAAGAGAAAATTGATAATAGATATAAAAGCAAGGGTCGAAATTAGAACACTAAATAATCTCTCTTAATCTATTAAGAGACTAAATCAGTAGTCATATTTGAAAATAAAACTGGGCAAAAATCAATCATAAGACCAGAATAAAAGGAAAATCATTATTTTAAAATAGACTTGCGTAATAAGTATTAGCGGAAATTCAGATGAACTATGTGTAAGCATAAAATATTTGTCTCATTGATTATACATGATTAAATCCTTATACTAAGAAGCCGAGTAACAAAAAACAAAACTCTTAAATTTTGAAATATGCGAAGAGAATTGACAAATGTAACGGTACTGGAAAATTTTAACCACTCAATATTATAATTTATCAAATCGGCAAGGCATTAAAAAATGAACACACACATATCTACACACAGCAGGGAAAAAAGAAATGTCTCTTTGACTGCCCATGATAATATATTAAAAAATTAATACAATCTCAACATGAAAAAGTCAAAAAAAAAAACTTTTCAGACTATATATTCTGAAAGTAGACACAGATTACACATTTTATGTTATCGTAAAATCCCAGAAATTTAAGAATTGAAAAACACTTCCCTAACTAAATGGTGATTTGAGAAAGGAACCCTGCCTATTTAAAATTAGTAATTTAAAAACACAACAGATTATGTAATTTGGCCAAAGCAGTCTTTTGCCATAACAAAAGCATTTAAACTTATCAATCGAGAAATAAATGAAGCATTCAACTTAGGTTTCCAGAATAATAAAGAACAAAAATCAACAATAAAAACAAGATGGAATAAATAATTGTAAATCTACATTTTACAAAATTGAAAACAAAAACCTAAAACACACAAAACTGCTGAGAAATCTTTACATAAAAATAATTTTAAGACACACACACAATAAAAAAAATGTGTTAGCAACTTACGTTCTTATGATAAGAAAAATAGAAAACCTCAATGAAATGTACAATTAAAAATTAACAAAATAAAATCAGTGCTTATTACTTAAGCAAAAGTAAAATAGTTTTTTCTTTAGAAAATTCTACCAATGTATGCCTTTTCTCACATAAATAAATAATATATAAGGTACATAGTATATAAGTAATGTACATGCCTACATACATGCATTCATAAATTTAAGTGTAAAGAAAAATGTAACAGATCTGCTGTAACCTATGGTAAGTATAAAATTTTGAGACAAATATAAATGGAGAGACCAACTCTTAGTGTACTGGTAAAATTGATATAGATTATCTTGTTTTCTTCAAATTAATTTACACATTTAACAAAATGCAAATCAAAATCTTAACAGAAATTTTCTGGGAGGTAAAATAATTTAAAAACTTATCAGGCAAAATGAAAAAGAAAAAGTAGAAAATATTCTCTACAAAAAGGCATTAAAATAACACAAACCTAAATGTTTGTTTAAAATCACAAACTAGCAATCAATAATAAAGCATTCTGTTTTAAAAACAGAAGTACGGATTGATGTCATTTAGTCATGTTTCCCTACCAGGGAAACACCCTTCTCTCTTTGTCTGAATTACCTTGCTCACCGTCCAAGATTTGGCCTGCATATTCCCTGCCTCCTGAAAGAATTGCCCTCCTAAATTCTAGGGCATCCTGGACATTCCTCTATCACAGCCTATGTTGTACTGATTGTTGTTAGGTGCCATCCAGTCAATTCTGACTCATAGCGAACCTATGTACAACAGAACAAAACAGTGCCTGGTCCTGTGCCACCCTCGCTATTGTTGCTATGTTTGAGGCCATTGTTGCAGCCCTGTGTTGATCTATCTCGTAAGGGTCTTCGTCTTTTTCACTGACCCTCTACTTTAACAAGCATGATGTCCTCCTCCAGGGACTGGTCCTTCCTGATAACATGTCCAAAGTTAAGTGAGACGAAATCTCACCATCCTCGCTTCTAAGGGGCATTCTGGCTGTACTTCTTCCAAGACAGATTTGTTTGTTCTTCTGGCAGTCCATGGTATATTCAGTGTTCTTCACAAACACCATAATTCGAATCATCAATTCTTCTTCAGTCTTCCTTATTCATTGCCCAGTTTTCGCATGCATATGAGGTGATTGAAAATATCATGACTTGGGTCAACTGCACCTTAATCCTCAAGGTGACATCTTTGGTTTGAGAACTTTAAAGAGGTCTTTTGCAGCAAATTTAGCCAGTGCAGTATGTCATTTGATTTCTTGACTGCCACTCCCATGGGCGTTGACTGTGGATCCAAGTAATATGAAATCCTTAACAACTTCAGCATTTTATCCATTTATCATGATGTTGCTTATTGGTCCATTTGTGAGGATTTTTATTTTCTTTATGTTGAGGTGTAATCCATACCGAAGACTGCAGTCTTTGATTTTGATGAGTAAGTGCTTCAAGTCCTCTTCAATTTCAGCAAGCAAGGTTGTGTCATCTGTATATTGCAGGTTGTTAATGAGTCTTCCTCCAATCCTGATGCCACATTCTTCTTCATATGGTCCAGTTTCTCAGATGATTTGCTAAGCATACAGATTGAATAAGTATGGTGAAAGGATACAACCCTGACACACACCTTTCTCGACTTTAAACCACACAGTATCCCCTTGTTCTGTTCAAACAACTGCCTCTTCGGGTATGTACGGGTTCCACATGAGCACAATTAAGTGTTCTGGAATTCCCATTCTTCACAATGTTATCCATGATTTGTTATGATCCACTCAGTTGAATGCCTTTGCATAGTCAATAAAACACAGGTAAACATCTTTCTGGTATTCTCTGCTTTCAGCCAAGATCCATCTGGCATCAGCAATGATCCCTCGTTCCACATCCTCTTTTGAGTCTGGTTGAATCTCTGGCAGTTCCCTGTAGATACACTGCTGCAACTGTTTTCTAATTATTTTCAGCAAAATTTTACTTGCCTGTGATACTAATGATATCATTCGATAATTTCTGCATTCCATTGGATCACCTTTCTTTGGAATGGAATTAATATGGATCTCTTCCAGTCAGTTGGCCAGGTAGCTGTCTTCCAGTGTTGCACTATTTGTTGAAACATCTGAATTGGTATTACATCATTCCTGGAGCCTAGTATTTCACCAGTGCCTTCAGTGTAGCTTGCACTTCTTCCTTCAGTACCATCAGTTCTTGATCATATGCTATCTCCTGAAATGGTTGAACATTGACTAATTCTTTTTGGTACAGTGACTCTCTGTATTCCTTCCATCTTCTTTTGATGCTTCCTGTGTTGTTTAATATTTTGCCCATCGAATCCTTCAATATAGCAACACGAGACTTGAATTTTTCTTCAGTTCTTTCAGACTGAGAAATGCCAAGCATGGTCTTCCCCTCTGGTTTTCGAAATCCAGGTTTTTGTACATGTCATTATAACACTTTACTTTGTCTTCTTGAGCAGCCCTTTGAAATCTTCTGTTCAGCTCTTTTTTTGTCATCATTTCTTCTATTCACTTTAGCTACTCTACATTGAAGGGCACGTTTTAGAGTTTCTTCTGACATCGTATTGGTCTTTTCTTTCTTTCCTGTCTTTTTAATGACCTTTTGTTTTCTTCCTGTGCGATGTCTTTGAAGTTATCCCATAACTCGTACGGTTTTCAGTCATTAGCGTTCAATGCGTCAAATCTATTCTTGAGATGGTCTTTAGATTCAGGTGGGATATACTCAAAGTTGTACTTTGGCACTTGTGGCTTGTTTTAATTTTCTTCGGTTTCAACTTGAACTTTCGTATGAGCAATTGATGGTCTGTTCTGCAGTCGGCCCCTGGCCTTGTTTTGACTCATGATATCCAGCGTCTCCATTGTTTCTTTCCACAGATGTAGTCAATTTGATTTCTGTGTATTCCATCCAGTGAGTTCCACGTGTATAGTTGCCATCTATGTTGTTGAAAAAATGTATTTCCAATGAATAAGTCATTGATCTTGCAAAATTCTATCATGTGATCTCCCACATCGTTTCTATCACCAAGGCCATATTTTCCAAATACCCATTCTTCTTTTTTGTTTCCAACTTTCACATTATACTGAAGCACCCTATTAATTATTCTACTTGCTCCACTAGAATACGGGCTCAAGTATAAAGGTGCATTCATCATTATTTTATGATCAGAACCTAGCAGAGTGCCAAGCACACAAATAGAGATAGTTTAATTTAACAGAAAACCCATAAAAAACCCAAGTGAATATAAGAGTGTGACTTATCATGCCAATTTATCAATTCAATCTACTATTTAATCTTAAGCATTCAAAACCAGAAAGAAAGGACAAGATGGTGGTCTCTGCAACACGTGCAGTTCACAAATGAACAATCTTGGCAATGAAACAAACAGCCATGAGATTTAAATAAGCAGTGATGGGGAATATATGGTACTCAGGAACCAGGTAGTTGGAATGACATTATAAACCAATGGAAAAAGTAACAATTATTTGATTGTTATTACGAAAACTAGTCAGAAATCTTTTGGTAGGGTGGAAGGGCTTCAGAGTCATACATTAAATTAACTCTACTGGACCATAATTAAATATATTTGTTCATTTAGCATCTAGTGCATACTTACTGTCTTGTAAATAAATAACACATATTCCTTGCTCTTGAAGATCTCAGAGTCGAGCAGAGCAGACAAGCACCTAAAAAGGTCAATTGCAACCCCGTACAGAAGAGCAGTGAAAAAGATAAGAAAACAACAACAGGAAATTGAATAACATAACTGTGATCTGTGGAAGAATGATAACGAAAATCACAAAGAGGAAAGACTGCCAGATGCAAGCATATACAATTCCCTAAGTTCTTCCCTCCCCTACACCCTGTCATACACACACACACACACACACACACACACACACACTCACACACCCCTTTCTTAAAAAGAATACTAACAGTAAATAGGAGAAATGGTTAAAAATTATGTGTTTTGGTGAGCTCATGAAAATTAATAAACAAACCATCAAGATATCAATAAATAAATGAACAAAACAGATAATAAGCACATAATTCACACAAGTGAAAATGCACACTTTCTCCATTTGAAGACATTTAAAGATGTCGTACAGAATTAATAACCACATTTCAGGGAAAACAAAGGAATACTACCATATTAAATATTCACGGAAGCAACTCGATAACTAACAACATCAATGACAATTTTGTAAAATGAATGAACAAAAATTATTTTTAAGCTTTGCGAAAACAAGAAGATTATCTAATTTCCAATTTGGGTCCATTTATTCAAATCTATCATTGGGTTCAATTTGAACAGACATCTGAAAACAGAGAATGCCTGGGGATATAAGGTTGCCTCTCCTTCCATTCCACAGAAGAACAAGACCTTTGAAAATGTTCTTCTGGTCCCTATGATTGTTACAAAGGTCTCCTACAGATTTGACATCAAATAACAGGCCACACATCTAAGTTCTATTTGGACACCAAGGTTGTGTGAGCATGGTCTCCCTGCTGTATTTCAAGCAAGGATCAGGTGAGGAAGGGCCCAACCCTTCCCCATTTCAAGAGACATGAAGGAGAATCAAGGAAAGCTTTAACCACAACTTGAAACGGATGGCTGCCTGTTAATTGTGGCAGCAATAACTGATGCAGTCCAGTTTCAGGCAAGTCACTCAGGGATCATTTCTTATCATTGCTACCCTTCATTCACTCTCATCCCTCAAACTCTCACAATTCCCTCCTGCCCCAACACGCCAGGTTTATTTTGCCAAGTTAGACCTTATATTCTTTAATTTCAAATGTTTTCATACAGATTTGATACATCTTAAATCTGCCTCTCCCATGTTTTGTAGGCTTAATAACCCTCCTCCCTTGACTCCCAAGATGCTGCAGTTCATGGTTTCTCCTCCAACATCTGGCCAATCCATCTCCTCTCTATAAACTATTCTATAATAAATAATCCACCAGGGTCCCTGGAACCCAGTAATTAACCCCTTCTCCAGTTCTATAACCAGTCATCACAGGTGTCCTTCTCTATTCTTTAAAAGCTAAATATCTGTGATATACTGGTAATGTGACTTAAGTAGCATTATCTTCCTTTAATCCTTCTCTCTCCTATCAAATAGATAGTCCCCAAGCAAATGATGTCTCTTAACAGGAAAAGGATGTAGAACATTGAGAAAGGGCATTGGTTTTGGTATCAGCTAGAACTATGTCTAAGACAAGTTTCTGTCATAAAGAGTGCCCGTAAATTCTGATTTCAACAATCTGGGCTCCTGACACCTTCAACCAACCCCGCTCATTCATTCTTTAGTTTTCCTCAGCATTGTGTGTATAGGTTACTCTTTTCTTTGAAGAAAGAAATATTCCTTCTTTCAAGCCTCTTCCTTTTTGGCCTACCAATAGTCAAATTTCCCCTATAACAAACAGAGACCCAAGTTTTCACTTCACCCTGCCTGCTTCAAGAAAATTTACCACCCAAGTTCTTGAAAACACGGTCTATACTCACTTCTTCACTGTTTTTGCACTTGTAAATGTTCTCCAATCTAGTTTCTGCCCCGTCTCTGATACAATTAAAAAAAAAAAAAAAAAACCCATTGCCATCAAGTTGATTCCAACTCATAGAGATCCTACATTACAGAGTAGAACTGTCCCATAGAGTTTCCAAGGAGCACCTGGTAGATTTAAACTGCCAACCCTTTGGCTAGCAGCCGTAGCACTTAACCATTACACCATCAGGGTTTCCTCTGATATGATACTGCGCTCTAAAAAGGTCACCTTTGACCTCCTAATGGTCCAATGTGAAGGTTTTCCAGTAGCCATTTTTCCATTTTGACACCATCCAGTCCTGATTCCACTCCCTAGTAGACCATGTTGGTGGCCTGCCCAGCACCCATTCATAGGTCCTACTTCCTTACAGAACCCCATCCGGTTCAGGTACCCGCCCTGTCCCCATGACATTCATATGCCTCAGAGACATATGAAATGCCATCAAAAAATAATAGGTAAGTAAACCAAAGCCCGCAAAGCTCCTTAGTTTTTATTTTCCATTCCAGTGAAAATGTGGTGATTTCACAGCATCCCAGACTAGTCTCTGACATATGTTTCACAATTTGCATGGCTGATTTCATTCCTTCTAATGGCTGTATCATGATTCTGATAGTCATAAAAATCATTTTCTCAGAGGCACAGAGAGGAGTCCACTTACCAACTCCTTAAGCCATGATGGTAAGTTTATAATACCAACCTTTTCTCATACCTTTCTTTTTGCCTATTAACTCTTTTTTCAGGTCTTATATCGCCTATAATATCTTCTCCAGCTGCTTGCTATCAATCTCTTTGCTGTCAATGAGTGCAGTTGGTATAAGAGCTGTGACCTTCCTTTTGTGCTTTTTTTTTTTAAACCCCCTCTGCCAAACAAAGTCTTCACATGTGTTGCCAAATAACCTTTTAAAATTATCTCACTTGTCACAGTAACCTTATAAAATAAGCAAGGCACATATATCACCTTGAAAAATGAGGAAACTGAGTCCCAGAGAGGCCTAGTGACTATCCAAGGATATATTGTAAAAGCAGCAGAGGCAGGTCTGGAATCTACTCAGTGCATCCATGTTTACTGAGCCCCAACCATGTGCCAGGAGCTCCAAACTCAAGGGCCAATGCTCCCTCAACAACTGTTGAAGTGGCATGAAAAAAATAAAGCCAACCTCGTTTTCAGTCTGGTCACTAGTTACTTATGTGGCTCTTACAAGTCTTGCGCCTCAGCTTCAAAAGTGTCAGACAAATGATCTCCAGGAACCATGAGCCTTCACATCTGGTAATTTTACAAAGTGCTCTATAAATTATCATCAATGACCAGTGCTGAATTGTGGCTTCCCTTTTCCCTCTCTCTCTTTTTTTATTTTTCTTCATTAGTTCATGACATGACTACTCCATTCACTTATTGTCCATATATTTAATAAAGACCTACTGCGTGCTGGCCATACTTTTATGTGTTGAGCATTCTAATAATAAGGCAGGCACACCCTCATTATCATGGGATTTACAATCTAGTGGGAAGAATGTGGAGAGGCAATGTAAAAACATGCACGTAAACTATCAAGATAATTTCCAGACATTAACAGTGCAGTAATGGAATAAAACCTCTCTCTGCAGAGGTGACGTCTGAGCTAAAATTTAGTGAGAAGTCATGCACACAAAGAGCCAGGAGAAGAGTGTTCCTGGCAGAAGAAACAGAAAGTTCTTAGAAAAGTATGGCAGGTCATTAGTTTCATTACTTAGAAAAATTGAATATTCAACTGCTTTGCTTTTTTTTTTTTTTCCATTTTCTTCCATGAATTAGTCATGTGGAATGCGATTATTGCCCCTCAACTGCTGGGAGCGTGTGAATATTAATCTTTCCTCCAGGAAAACAGAATACCATTTTAGGTACTGAGAATGGCTTCATTAATTCACCATCAAGGACTAAAATGAAAGAACCAAAGGATAGAAAGAGGGCCTTTGGCTAACAATAAGGGAGAGTAGAGATCATTTGAGGTTAACAAAAAGGAGACAGATGTCAGAGGTCACAGACACTTCACACCACATCATGCCAGGAAGAGCTCATATGTCAAAAGCCAAGATATGATATCCCCACGGAATTGCATATGTAAAAATTGTTGAAATTGATGTATGTTTCCCTGAGTATATCTTCACCAAACATATGTATACACACACACACACACACACACACACACACAACTACACCTCACTTATCGACATAGTTAAATTCCAAAAACCAGGTAGTTATGCAAATTCAGAGAGTTGGGGACTGTACCCAGTTGCTGGCGCCTGTGCTCCCCCCTATCGGGCTGCTGCTGCCCATCTTGGGATGCACGTGGTGTGGCAGGTCCTCTTTCCCCACCACACCTTCCCCACCACCGCAGAGCCCACAAGGGTTGGGGTGAGTGGTGGTGGCAGTCATGTGTTGCCCGCCGTACACCGCCCACTGTGGCAGAGATCCTCCCTCATTCTCCATCCACCCCAGCCCGGCCCCGCATCCCCGTGCATCTCCCTTTTCTCTCCGCCCTTTGACGCCTCCCCCCACCAGCCTCCCTGTCACCTTGGGCCCGCTGCCCGCACGTGACCTCTCATTGTCCCGCCATCACCCTGCACCTCCATGACCAGAGAGGTTTCCAACACAAGGGAGAAGCCATCCTGCGGCTGAATGGCCGCCATCACGTGGCCGGTTAGCTGCAGTCCTTTGCATGGCCCAGTCATCGCTGGGGCTTCTGGTATTTTATTGGGGATGGCCCACGAAGGGTGCCCAAGGCCTGGTGCGGCCCCACGTGGGGCCCGGACCACGGAAGATGCTGGCTGAGAATTTTTTCAAAGTTGTCCTAGGTGCAAAATGTCGGATAAAGAAATAATATTGGTAAGTGAGGAATAAGCGTACATATATAACATTCCATGGATTGCCAAGCAAGAGTGGACCCTAGGGACTGAAGAAAATGAAAAGCATGCAAGGCCAAATTCTTGGGGTTGCTGGGTCTCAGCATCAGGAACAGACAAAGGTTGCCTGGGGGCATCACTATTTAAAACTTGAGGATGGAAAAGAATGAAAGGTGAGGAGGAAAGCCCCAGCTGATAGCTACCTGCAGGATAAACAATTAGCATCTCCCTGCCCACAGCATAAAGAAGACTAGACACAGAGTCATTGCTAGGACTTGAAAGTATCCAGAATTTCCCTGATGTTGCTCTGGAGAAGAAGCCTTAGCAAGTAATGTAAAAATCTAGTTCTGGACTAAAGACTATTTGAGACCCTAGAAAAACCCAGAGAAAAAATAAATTGAGTTAGAGAAAAAAACCTTCAAGGCGAAGGAAAACAATCTAAAACATAAAAAATTAATGCTAACATAGGTAAACAATAAGTCAACAACTTAAAAATTCAATCTAAATGAATTAAATTTATAGAATAGATTGAAAAAGACTTTAGTTATAGGATCCTTAAAGATAAAAATGAAATAAAAACATTTTTAAAAATAAAAAACAAATGAGGCAAAGAGAAAGAGATAAGTTATAGGGAAAAATTACACAAATGTTTATATAGACAATCATTAGGAGGAGGGGAACTCTTTAGAGGATCTCTCCAAAAGAATTACCAAATGATGAACTTATAGAAGAAAAGTGATGCTAGGAGGATGAAAGAAGGCAAGAAAGTAGGAAACAAAGAACAGATGAGAACAAAAAATAGATCAGCAATTACATTAAGTATAAGTCAAATATTATTCAAAATAAAAATTAAGATTGTCAGATTGTAATTTTTAAAAAAATGCTGTTTACAAGAGACATATCTTAAATATAAAGACAAGAAAGGTACAAAGTAAAATAAGCGGAGAAATTATTGTATGTACATGCCATTCTCACTCCATTCCGTGTTATTCTCACAGTATAAGACAAAATGGATTTTAAAACTAGAAGTATAACTAGATATAAAAAGATAAAGATATAGCAGTTTTGAATTTTAAATTTCTGCGTACCTAATAATATAGAGAGTCCCTGACAAGGCAGGACAAAAGTGGGGTGCAGAACTCAAATTCTAGTAAAAAGACCAGACTTAATGGCCCCTGAACTCTCTGTTAGCCCAAAACAAAACCATTCCCAAATCCAACTCTTCAGACAAACATTAGACTGGACTATGGGACGTAAAGTGATACCCTTGGAGAGTGCACTTCTTAGTTCAAGTAGATACATGAGACTAAATGGGCAGCTCCTGTCTGGAGGTGAGATGAGAAGGCAGAAAGGGACAGGAGCTGGTTGAATGGACATGAGAAATCAGGGGTGGAAAGGAGGAGTGTGCTGTCACATTATAGGGCGAACGACTAGAGTCACATAACAATGTGTGTATAAATTTTTGTATGACAAACTGACTTGAACTGTAAACTTCCACTTAAAGCACAATAAGAAAGAAAAGAAATTCAGCAAAGAAGAGTAAGAGGAACAAAGAAAACATCAACACCACAAAAAAAAAGCACTACAAAATGACAGCATTAAACTCACACCTATCAACAATCATACTGAACGTAAACAGTTTAAATGCACCCATAAAAAGACAGAGAGTGACAGAATTGATTAAAAAACAGGATCCATTAGTATGCTGTCTACAAAAGGTACATCTTAGAAACAAAGACATAAATTTATTAAAAGTCAAAGGATGAAAAAAATATATCAAGCAAACAGCTACCAAAAATGAGCAGGAGTGGCAATACTAATCTCAGATAGAATAGACTTTAAAGCAAAATCCACCATAAAAGACAAAAAAGGTCATTATATAAGGATTAAAGGGACAATCCATCATAAAGACATAACCACAATAAATATCTACACACCCAATGACAGGGCTCCAAAATACACAAAACAAACTCAGCACTGAAAAGAGAAACTGATAGTTCCACAATAATAGTAGGAGACTCCAACACACCACTCTTGGTAAAGGACAGAATAGCTAGAAAGAAACTCAACAAAGACACAGAAGATCTAAAGGCCACAATCAGCCAATATGACCTCATAGACATTTATAGAACACTCCACCCAACAGCTGCAAGGTACACGTTCTTTTTCAATGCACATGAAATGTTATCCAGAATAGACCACATCTTTGACCACAGAGCAACCTTCAACAAAATCCAAAACATTGAATTAATACAAAGTATCTTCTCTGATCACAATGAAATCAAAGCAGAAATTAATAACAGGAAGAGCAAGGAAAAAAAATCAAATACATGGAAACTGAATAATACCCTGATTAAAAACCACTGTGTAATAGAAGAAATCAAAGACAGAATAAAAAAATTCCTAAAATCAAACAAGAATAAGAACACATCATACCAAAACTTTTGGGACACAGAAAAGGCAATGCTCAGAGGTCGATTTATAGCAGTAGATACACACATCAAAAAAGAAGAAAAGGACAAAATCAAAACATTAGCTACACAACTTGAACAAATAGAAAGAAAATAGCAAAAGAAGCCAACAGTCACCAGAAGAAAGGAAATAATAAAGATCAGAGCAGAAATAAATGAAATAAAGAACAGAAAAATAGAAAGAATCATCACAACCAAAAGTAGGTTCTTTGAAAGGATCAACAAAAATCTCAAAACTGTTGACCAAATTGACAAAAGAAAAACAGGAGAGGACGCAAATAACCCAAATAAGAAATGAAATGGGGGACAT
>NW_004443947.1:25771559-25773546 GCF_000243295.1 Trichechus manatus latirostris | reverse complement strand
AATGCACTACCTACCCAAACTACAACAAAGTGATGTTGAAAATCTGAACAGACCCATAACAAGAGAAGAGATTGAAAAGGTAATAAAAAAAACTCCCAACAAAAAAAGCCCTGGCCCAGATTACTTTATTGGAGAACTCTACTAAACATTCAAAGAGCTTACACCACTACTACTCAAACTATTTCAGAACATAGCGATGGAAGGGATACTTCCAAATTCATTCTATGAAGCCAGAATAACCCTGATAACAAAACCAGGCTAAGACACCACAAAAAAAACATTACAGACCAATATCTCTCATGAATATAGATGCAAAAATTCTCAACAAAATTCTAGCAAATAGAATTCAGCATCATAACCAAAAAAAATAATACACCACAACGAAGTGGGATTCATACCAGGTATGTAAGGGTGGTTCAACATTAGAAAATAAATCAACATAATCCACAACATAAATAAAATAACATAAAATAATCACATGATCATCTCAATCCATGCAAAAGAGCGTTCTACAAAGTTCAACACCTATTCCTGATAAATACTCTCAATAAAAAAGGTATGGAGGGGAAATTCCTCAACATAATAAAGGGCATCTATACAAAACTAACAGCCAACATCATTCTTCATGGAGAGAGACTGAAAACATCCCCCTTGAGAAAAGGAACAAGACAAGGATGCCCTTTATCACCACTCTTATTTAACATTGTGCTAGAAGTCCTAACTAAACCAGTAAGGCAAGAAAAAGAAATAAAGGGCATCCAAATTGGTAAGGAAGAAGTAAAACTGTTGCTGTTTGTGAACAATATGATACTATACATAGAAAGCCCAAAAGACTCCATGAAAAAATTACTGGAACTAATAGAAAGATTCAGCAGAGTAGCAGGATACAAGATAAACAGACAAAAATCAGTTGGATTCCTATACACCAATAAAGAGAACGATGAAAAGGAAATAAAGAAAACAATACCATTTATAATAGCTCCTAAAAAAATAAAATACTTAGAAATAAATCTAACCAGGGATGTAAAAGACCTATACAAAGAAAACTACAAAATACTACTGCAAGAAACCAAAAGAGATCTACATAAATGAAAAAACATACCATGCTCATGGATAGGTAGACTTAACATTGTGAAAATACCAATTCTACCCAAAGCAATCTCTAAATACAATACAATCCCCATCTAAATACCAACAGCATTTTTTAAAGAAATGAAAAACTAATCATTAACTTTATATGGAAAGGGAAGAGGTCTTGGATAAGTAAAGCATTATTAAACAAGAAGAATAAAGTAGGAGCACTTGCACTACCTGACCTCAGAACCTACTACACAGCTATGGTAGTCCAAACAGCCTGGTACTGGTACAGAGACAGACATACTGACCTATGGAACAAAACTGAGAACTCAGATGTAAATCCATCCACCTATGGTCACCAGATCTTCAACAAAGGCCCAAAGTCTATCAAATGGACTCTTTAACAAATGATGCTGACAAAACTGCTTGTCTATCTGCAAAAAAATGAAACAGGAACCATACCTCACACCATACACAAAAACAAATTAAAAATGGATCAAAGACCTAATTATAAAACCAAAAACTATAAAGATCATAGAAAAAAAATGGGGTCCATACTAGAGGCCCTAATACACAGCATTAACAAGATACAAACCATCACTAACAATACACAAACACGAGAATATAAGCTAGATAACTGCAATCTTCTAAAAATTAAACACTTATGCTTATCAAAAGACTTCACCAAAAGAGTAAAAAGAGACCCTACAAACTGGGAAAAAAATTTTGGCTGTGACAAATCCAACAAAGGCCTAATCTCTAAAATCTACAGGAAAATCCAACACCTCTACAACAGAAAGACAAATAATCCAATTAAAAAATGGGCAAAGGAAATGAACAGACACTTCACCAAAGAAGACATTCAAGCAGCTAACAGATACCTGAGGAAATACTCGAGATCACTAGCCGT
>NW_004443947.1:25768728-25771455 GCF_000243295.1 Trichechus manatus latirostris | reverse complement strand
CCTAGGAAAATATCCTAGAGAAATAAGAGTGGTCACAAGAATAGACGTATGCACACCCATGTTCATTGCAGCATTGTTCACAATAGCAAAAAGGTGGAGACAACCTAAGTGCCCATCAACAGATGAATGGATAAACAAACTATGGTACATACACACAATGGAATACTACATAAGTATAAGGAACAATGATGTGAAACACTTCACAGCAATGGATGGAATCTAGAGGGCATTATGCTGAGTGAAATAAGTCAAGGGAGAATGAAGAAAACCAAAGACAGAAGGGAAAGATTAGTCCAAAGAACTAACGGACCACAACTACCACAGCCTCCATCAGACTGAGTCCAGAACAACTAGATTATACCCAGCTACCACCAATGACTACTCTGACAGAGATCACAATAGAGGGTCCCAGACAGAGCTGGAGGAAAATGTAGAACAAAATTCTAACTCACACACACACACACACACACAAAATGACCAGACTTACTGGTCTGACAGAGACTGGAGAAATTCTGAGAGTATGGCCCTCAGACACCCTTATAGCTCAGTAATGAAGTCACTTCAGAGGCTCACTCTTCAACCAAATATTAGACAGGCCCATAAAACAAAAGGAGACTAAATGGGCACAGTAGCCCAAAGGCAAGGACGAGAAGGCAGGAGGGGAGAGGAAAGCTGGTAATGGATAGCCCCAGGTCAAGAAGGCAAGAGTGTTGACGTGTCGTGGGTTTGGCAACCAATGTCATGAAACAATATATAAATTGTTTAGTGAGAAAATAGTTTGTTCTGTAAACGTTCAGCTAACGTACATTTTTTTTAATTAAAAAAAAAGAAAAAAGATCAACAGTCCAAGGCTGATTCCTATGAGGCAGAGGTCAGACATGCCTCCTCTCTCCACAATCTTTACCAGTTCTGACACCAACCGTCCCTCCTATGGCACTCTCTTACTTCTCTGCTGGGTTTGATAATTCATTGCAATGGCCACACAGAAATCACAGACAATAATCACGATCATGGAGCTTATTATGGAAGTAACAAGTCACAGTTCAGGCTCAGGAACACTCAGGATGCAGTTCTTCCATCAGGACAGCCTCTTTCTAGCTGTGCTCCTAGACACGCCTCTCCTTGGCCCTCAGCCTGTGCCCTGCTTGGGCAGGTATTACAAAGCTCTTTTAGCTCTACCAATAAGAGCCCTGAGGCACCCTACTCTGCCAGCAAGCCTCCTGCCCAAAGGCACTCAGGTTTCTCACTCTGAGGGCCAGGAAGCCCACCATGCTGTCTCCTCCTGTTGTTTCTCTGCCACTGCTTCTTGAGAGCTCTCTATCTCTCTCTCTCTCTATGTCTTCTGATTCCAGGAGCTTCTCAGCGTAGGGATCCTGGGTCCAAACATGCACTCCCCCTCTTGGCTGTTCTTCCTTGGTGGTGGTGGTATTCTCTTCTGCTCTGGAATTGGCTGTCTTTTAAGGCAAAACTGGCCAATCCCCTTGGTGTGCCACAATTACCTCATTTGCACAGTCCCACCCAATCTACAAGTGATTGGGTGGGAATTACAAGACCATGGCAAGAAAAGCCACACAAAAGGATTCATTACACAGCAGTGTTTTACCCTGAAGCCAGCCTATTCTCAGAAGGGCTATTAAAGAGGAGCTTTATGCTGGCTGAAGTTGAGGTTGGCCAAAATTCAGGAACCTGGGAAAAGGAGAGAAGCTTAACCAAAGTTTGGTTAACACAATTTTGTTTTGATTCATCAATGGGCACAAACAGTTCAGCTAATCATTTACGAGCCAAAGAAGGGAATTTGGAGGGTTTGTGTCTGGCTTTGTAATAGGTAAACAAAGAACATCCTTGAGCATTATCTAAGTCACATGGGGAAGAGTGGTTATTTGTAATAAGCTCTTTGCTGTTTTCCAGGAGCACAGGGCTCAGGTAAAAGTCAACACTGTTGCAGTCATTCATCACCACTTGTCTGTCAGTTTGTTGTACTGTGGTGGCTTGCATGTTGCTGTGATGCTGGAAGCTATGCCATCAGTATTTCAAATGCCAGCTGGGTCACCCCATGGTAGACAGGTTTCAGCAGAGCTTCCAGACTCAGACAGACTAGGAAGAAGGGCCTGGTGGTCTACTTCTGAAAAAGTTGGTCAGTGAAAAGTTTATGAGTAGTAGTGGAACATTGTCTGGAATAGTGCTGGAAGATGAACCCCTCAGGTGGGAAGGTACTCAAAACACAACATCAAAATACTACTGGGAAAGAGCTGCCTCCTCAAAGTACAGTAGAACTTAATGACATGGATGAACTAAAGCTTTTGGGACTTTCATTTGCTGTTGTGGTATGACTCAAAATGAGAAGAAATAGCTACAAACATCCATTAATAATCAGAACATGGAATGTATGAAGTATGAATCTAGGAAAATGAATCTTATAAAGTTCAATATCCAAGGAATCAAATCTACTACAGGGAGTTCCAGCAAAATGGCGCTCTAGCAGACTGTCCCTCCACAACAAAGATCAAAAAAACTAAGCCAAACAGAGAATACGACAATCCTGAAACCCTAAAACATCAAATGAAGAGATAAAGAACTCAGCCAAGCACCAAATGGAGTGATAAAACTGACAGAGAACGGAGAGCGAGGAGGGATTCATGCAGAGGTCCCCAACCAGCTAACGCAGCGCGGATCTGCCATCTTGGACTCCTATCAGAGACCAGCAAACAGGGTACGAGAAAGCAACCT
>NW_004443947.1:25766993-25768351 GCF_000243295.1 Trichechus manatus latirostris | reverse complement strand
TTCCCTACACTTCTTCACCCACTCTCTGCCCCCTCTGCTTCCCATGGACACAGTCTCTTGTCCGAGAAACACCAGCCCGCACTAGCTGGCTCTCTGACAGCCATTTGTTGGCTGCTGGTGTTGCTTTTTTTCCTGCTTCTTTTGATTTCTTCCTTACCTCTCACCACCTCCCCCTCCTTTCGCTCAAATATCTGGCTCCATGCGCCATCTTTGCTTCTTCCTGAGGGTCTGTGGAGCTCCATTCGAGTGTGGAGCTGCTTCCTGGTCTGGGCTGCCATGCTGGTGGGATCCTAGGGCTTTTGTTTGTTTGTTTGTTTTGAATTGTTTGTTTGTTTTCTTTTCCTTTTCTTGAGTTGGGAGCACTTTCTGGCCAGGTGGTGCTGCGTGACAAGGAGACTTCCCCCCAGCTTGCATAGACGTGCAGAGGGATCCCTGAGGACATTTCTTTTTGCATTGGTTTTTTTTTTTCTGTTTTTTGGGGGGCCTTTCTTGTTCTTTTTCTTTTTTAACTTTTTGTTTTATTTTCCCTCTTTTATCTTTTTTGTCTTTCTTCATTGCTCAGTTTCTCATCTCTCTATAGCTTCCTTCTCTTTCTGTTCCCTGAATACCTGGCATTCTATACCTCTACGCCTTCTAGCCAGGCTGTACTACAACACCTGAGAACGACTTCCCCAGACCTCATAGCTGCACCAGTGGGATCCCTGAGAACTTTGTGGTTCTTTAACCTTTCCAATTTTTATTTACTCATTCTTTTCTTTTCTTCCTCTTCCACTTTCTGTTTTTCTCCATTTCATAGTCTCTCATCTCTCCACTCCAACAGCAAGCTCCCCTAGCATTCTTTTTTGTTGGTTTGTATGTTTTTGGTCCCTGTTCCTCTCTCCTCTCTCCCATATCCATCTTAGCTCCACACATAACAATCTCCCTGCTGCATCCTGCCTACCTGCACTGTGTGCTTGACATCACACCACCAAGCCACACAGGCATGGCCGACTGGAACCTGTCCTGCACTGATTACTAACCCGCTCTGGTGGCTGTAGTAAGTGCCACAAACAACCCGTCCCAGTAACTCCTCATCAGCTAGACCTGCCCTGCCGTACCATATCTGGGTGACTGACCCTGCCAATTGGAGAAGGAGGCTAAAAGTATTGTGCCCACAGACGAGCAAACAACAGCGAACACACAGTCTGCCTGCACAGACAAAGTCAAATTTTTAAAAAAAGGGATGAAACAAACAAATCTACAATCAATAAAAGAGAAAAATAACTACTGAAAGCCCCGAAGACAGCAGACAATGTCAAAACATTTACAAAAACAGGAAAGGATGGTTCCAGTAGGCGTCCAAAATAAAACACCAGATG
>NW_004443947.1:25748988-25763986 GCF_000243295.1 Trichechus manatus latirostris | reverse complement strand
CTACTGGAACTAATAGAAAGATTCAGCAGAGTAGCAGGATAGAAGATAAACATTCAAATCGACTACATCTGTGGAAAGAGACAATGGAAAAGCTCAGTATCATCAGTCAGAACAAGGCCAGCGGGCGACTGCGGAACAGACCATCAATTGTTCATATGCAAGTTCAAGCTGAAGCTGAAAAAAATTAAAACAAGTCCACGACAGCCAATGTACAACCCTAAGTATATCCCACCTCAATTTGGAGACCATCTGAAGAACAGATTTGATGCACTGAACACTAAAGAGCGAACACCAGATAAGTTGTGGGATGACATCAAGGACATCATACTTGAAGAATGTAAAAGGTCATTAAAAAGACCGGAAAGAAAGAAAAGACCAAAATGAATGTCAGACAAGACTCTGAAACTTGCTCTTGAAAGCAGAGTAACTGAAGTGAACAGAAGAAATGATGAAGTAAAAGAGCCGAACAGAAGATTTCAAAGGGCTGTTCTAGAAGACAAAGTAAAGTATTATAATGACATGTGCAAAGACCAGAAGTTAGAAAACCAAAAAGGAAGAATATGCTTGGCCTTTCTCAAGCTGAAAGAACTGAAGAAAAAACTCAAGCCTTGAGTTGCAATTTTGAAGGACTCTATGAGCAAAGTGTTGAATGCTGCAAAAGCATCAAAAGAAGACAGAAGAATACACAGAGTTACTGTACCAAAAAGAATTTGTCATCAACCGTCTCAGGAGCTAGCATATGATCAAGAACTGATGATACTGAAGGAAGAAGTCTAAGCTGCACTGAGAGCATTGGCAAAAAATAAAGCTCCAGGAATTGACAGAATACCATCTGAGATGTTTCAGCAAATGGATGCAGTGCTGGAGGTGCTCACTCGTCTATGCCAAGAAATTTGGAAGACATTGACCTGGCCAACTGACTGGAAGAGATCCATATTTGTACCCATTCCAAAGAAAGGTGATCCAACAGAATGTGGAAATTATTGAACATTATCATTAATATTACATGCAAGTGTATGAGTGAAGTAAGTCAATCATAAAAGGACAAATACTGTATGAGATCACTATTATAAAAACTCAGGAACTAAGGTTTATACATAGAAAGAAACAATCTTTGATGGTTACGAGGCAGGGGACGGAAAAACACTAACTATGTAGTAGATAAGTGGTAACTTTGGTGTAGCGTAGGGCAGTACCCAGTAATGGGGATGTCAGCACAACTCGACCAAGGCAAAGGCATAGAGGCTTCACAGACACATCCAAACACTCTGAGGGACTGAGTCACTGGGCTGAGGACTGGCGACCATGGTCTCGAGGGACATCTAGCTCAACTGGCATAACATAGTTTATAAAGAAAATGTTCTGCACCTGCCTGTGGTGAGTAGCTTCTGGGGTCTTAAAACGCTGCAAGCTGCCATCTAAGATCTATCTACCATTCCCATCTTGCTGGAGCAAAAGAGAATGAAAAAACCAAAGACACAAGGGAAAGATTAGCCCAAAGGACTAATGGACCAAAACTACCACAACCTCCACCAGCCTGAGTCCAGCACAACTAGATAGTGCCTGGCTACCACCACCAGCTGCTCTGAATGAGATCACAACAGAAGGTCCCGCACAGTCCCCGACAAAGCTGGAGAAAAATGTAGAACAAAATTCAAATTCACAAAAAAAAAAGACCAGACTTGCTGATCTGACAGAGACTGAAGAAATCCCAAGACTGTGGCCCCCAGACACCCGTTTAACTCAGTATTGAAGTCACTCCTGAGGTTCTTCCTTCAGCCAAATATTAGACAGGTCTATAGGGCAAATACTAACACAGGTGAGAACGTACTTCATAGTTCAGTCATGTATTCGAAAGTAAATGGGCACATCAGCCCAAAAGCAAAGATGAGAAGGTAAGAAGGGACAGGAAAGATGGACAAATGGAGACAGGGAACCCACGGTGGATAAGGCAAGAGTGTTGACACCTTTCAGGGTTGGCAACCAATGTCACAAAACAATTTGTTTATTAATTCTTTAATGAGAAACTAATTTACTCTGTAAACTTTCACCTAAACCGCAATTAAAAAAAAAAAAAAGAACGACATATTGCGTTGGGCAAATCTGCTGCAAAAGACCTCTTTCAAGTGTTGAAAAGCAAAGATGTCACTTTGAGGAATAAGGTGCACCTGACCCAAGCCATGGTATTTTTCAGTCATGTCATATGCATGAATAAGGAAGACTAAAAAATAATTGATGCCTTTGAATTAAGGTGTTGGTGAAGAATATTGAATATACCATGGACTGCCAGAAGAATGAACAAATCCGTCCTGGAAGAAGTACAGCCAGAGTGCTCCTTGGAAGCATGGTTGGCGAGGCTTTGTCTTAAGTAATTTGGACATGTTATCAGGAGGGACCAATCCCTGGAGAAGGACATCATGCTTAGTAAAGTACAAGATCCGTGAAAAAGAGTAAGACCTTCAACGAGATGGATTGACAGTGGCTGCAATAATGGGCTCAAACATAGCAATAATTGTGAGGATAGCACAGGACCAGGCAGTGTTTCATTCTGTTATGCATAGGGTCGCCAAGAGTTGGAAATGACACAACAGTACCTAACAAAAACAACACAGTCATTCAACGAGTGTGGAGTGCCCACTCTGTGCAGTCACTGCTCTGGGCACTTGTGTTAGAGCAGTGGGGTAAAAAAAGACAAAAAACAAAACAAAACAAAACAAAAAACCATGGTGTTCATGGTGTTTACATTCTAGTGAGAGAGACAGACATTAAACAAAATAAACAAGCAAACTATATGGCATGTCAAAGTGGAATGTACTATGTAGCAAGGTGGATGGTTCCTGGAGGGGAAGGGTGTGGTTGAATGCAGTTTTAAGTAGGGTGGTGGTGTGTTTAAGAAGACTTAATGAGTTATGAAGGAGCCCTGATGGCTCAAATTGTTAAGCGTTTGGCTGCTAACTGAAAGGCTGGCTGTTCAAACACACCCAGCAGTTCCAGGAGAAAGACTTCGCAATCCACTTCCATGAAGATTACAGCCAAAAAATACTCTATGGTGTAGTTCTACTCTGTCACATGGGGTCACCATGAGTCAAAACTTACTCAATGGAATCTAACAACAAATGAGGTAAGTACAGAGTGCTTGATTCCTTCTTCTTTTGATCTTCTATCATCTAGAAGACATTCTCAATCAATGTGGATACAGATAGTCCCTAACTTACATGGAGTTCTGTGCCTACAAGTAGGTTCTAACATAAGTCAAATGCCTCTTTTTTTCAGTTTTCATAGCCTGTTATTTGGCAGTGCTTTGAACAGTAAATCATAACATTGAACCCTGCAAGATAACATCTGAGAATGATAACAACAGTAAATTATGCGCTTCAACATTTTATGTAGTACATATTACTAACAATAAGATGTACCAAAAAAAAAAAAAGACAGTCCTCAGTGCATTTGTCGTAACTTGAATACGTCAGAGACTACTTGTACTTAAATATGTAATTTTACTAAAAGTGAATAAAAAGGCCAGGACCAAGTCTATGTATTTATGGAGTTATGAAAGCCCAATAGATATTTTCAATGACTTGCTTTAAAGTAAACTACATTAACAACTAAAAAAAAAAAAAATCAGGAGCCCTGGTGATGCAGTAGTTAAGTACTTGGCTGCTAACGAAAAGGTTGGTGATTTGAACCCACCAGCCACTCCGTGGGAGAAAGATGTGACAGTCTGCTTCTGTAAGTATTTAGTCTTGGAAACCCTATGGGGAAATTCTACTCTGTCCTAAAGGCCACTATGAGTCAGAATCAACTTGATGGCAGTGGGTTTGGTTTTTTTTGGGGGGGCTGCGGGCAGGGTTTAATCTTTAAGGAAGCAGACTGCTACATCTTTCTCCCTCAGAGCAGCTGGTGGGTTCAAACTACCCACATTTTGGTTAGCAGCCGAGCGTTTTAACCACTGCGCCACCAGCGGTCCTAAAAGAGAACATTTTTCCCTGTGCCCAAACCTAGAGAAAATGCAGTTTGCTCTCCATCTTGGGTATTACCAAACCAAACCCATTGCCATCGAGTCAATTCCAACTCATAGCCTTGGAAACCACATAGGGCAGTTCTCTGTTCTCTAGGATCCTAGGAGTTGGAATCGATTTGACAGCAATGAGTTAACAATTTAAAAAGTCACGTCTTTAGAAAAAAATTACAGTTTGAGGTGCTATGTCTACATTGTAGAAGAGAAAAAAATGTACGTAATAGAAATTTGAAAAAATTCAGCCCATGAAGCCAGAAATTTTTGAAAAAAATACATTTTGAAATTGTCTTTGAGAAATAGACAAAGTTTAATGTTTTTTAGAAAGAAGTGTTAAGATTAAGCTTAGTAGGTTGTGAGTAAATTTCACATAAGGCTTATTTATAAATATGGTCTTGATTTAGGGGTTTGACAAGATCCAAAGTACTTAGGAAATGCAGTTACAGCTATTTAATGGGGAAAGATGACTTGGGGAATTAAACTTAACTGTTATTTATTTATTTATGTCATTATTTAGTTTATTTTGTGTGTACACATGTACGAGTATATGTTTTAGGTATAAAAATTCTTATGTATGGCAAATATTGACTTAATAACACCTTGTGGTTGAATGATCTTGGTAAATAATATTCATTTAAAGCCCAGCTAAAAGCAACTTGATCGTAGTAAGGCCTTCATCAGCCATAACTGAATTGTAGCCTTCCCAACAACTCAAAACGTCAAATGCATTACACATTTGTCTGTGATCATGGGCTTCATCATTAGTTAATCGAGATGTCTTATTTTAGGAGAATGAGTGGAGATTTTAGGTGAGGTGGCCATGAAGAAAGGGCTAGATACTAGGTATAGTTTCAGCTTAGAAAGTCCCTCAACTAATGAGCCCAGAGCAAGAAGAAGAGCATAACCCAAGTGGATTGCTGGTTTCTAGAAGCTTGGTTATTAAGTAATGATACTGGAGGTGATATGCATGTTCATGTCCAGTCAAGAATTTAATGTCTGATTAAATGAATATTCCTTTTATAAGGATCAGCACAAAGCTGGTTCCTATGAGGCGGAGGTTAAAAATGTCCCAAATGTCCAACTTCACCAAACTGCTGTACCACTCCATCATCTCTAGTATCAACTACTCCGTTTCTCCTCAGTACTCTCCCTCCTGTCTTTGGGTTCCATAATTCACTGCAGCGTCTCACAGAACTCACAAACCTTATCAAGCAAATGACTCTTGCACTTGTGGAGGCAAGCAGCTACCAACTCCACGGGTCAGTCGTAGACATCTCCTGACTCAATGGCTGCAGGAGCACACAAACCCAAATTGGCAGGCCAAACGACAAGGCTGCTGGCTCACAAGACCGCTGAAGCTGGAGAGATGATAAGCTGCTGGCCCATGAGGCTGTGGAAGCTGGCTAATCCCAGAATCAGCAGGTTAGATGGCAGGCCACTGGCTCAAGTCCCAAGAACTGCAGTCAGACAGTGACTAGCGAGACACAGGATCCAGATACAGACAAAGCCCCACCAGAGCACTCACATATACCTTGCATGCAAGCCACACTTCAGGGAAGGATATCCTTGTCTAAGGGTGAGACTTGTGTCACGACCTCCTCCAAGGCTGGTAACATATGTTGTTATTAACATTATGTTGTTATTAACATTATGTTGTTATGTGTTGTTGTCAGGTGCTGTCAAGTCCATTCTGACTCATATTAACCCTATCCACAACAGAATGAAATACTGCCCAGTCCTGCACCATCCTCACAATTGTTATGCTTGAACCCATTGTTGCAGCCACTGTGTCAATCCATCTCATTGAAGGTCTTCTTCTTTTTTACTGACCCTCTACTTTACCAAGCATGATGTCCTTCTCCAGGGACTCGTCCTTCCTGATAACATGTCCAAAGTACTTAAGACAAAGTCTCGCCATTCTCGCTTCCAAGGAGCTCTCTGGCTGTACTTCTTCCGAGACAGATTTGTTTGTTCTTCTAGCAGTCCATGGTATATTCAGTATTCTTCGCCAACACCATAATTCAAAGGTATCAATTCTTCTTAGGTCTTCTTTATTCATTGTCCAGCTTTCACATGCATATGAGGCAATTGAAAATGCCACAGCTTGGGTCAGGTACACCTTAGTCCTCAAAGTGACATCTTTGCTTTTCAACACTTTAAAGAGGTCTTTTGCAGCAGATTTGCTCAATGCAATGTGTCTTTTGATTTCTTGACTGCTACTTCCATGGACATTGATTATGGGTCCAGGTAAAATGAAATCTTTGACAACTTCAATCTCTTCTCCGTTTATCATGATGTTGCTTATTGGTCCAGTTTGTGAGGATTTTTGTTTTCTTTATGTTGAAGTGTAATCCATACTGAAGGATGTAGTCTTTGATCTTCTTCAGGAAGTGCTTCAAGACCTCTTCACTTTCTGCAAGCAAGGTTGTAAAAATGGCTTGGGGGAGGAGTCTTACCTCCTCTCTCTTCACAAGGGGGAAAGGGAATCAAGATCAACAGCCCAAGGCTGAGTCCTATGAGGCAGAGGTCAGACATACCTGCTGTCTCTGTTGTCTTTACCAATTCTGACACCAGCTGTCCCTCCCATGGCATTCTCTACTTCTCTGCTGGGTTCAATAATTCATTGCAATGGCCACACAAAACTCAGAGACAATACTCACGATTATGGGGTTTATCAGGGAAGTAACAGGTTACAGTTCAGGCTTAGGAACACTCAGGATACAGTTCTTCCATCAGTAGAGCCTGTTTTCAGCTATGGTCATATGCACACCTCTCTCTGACCCTCAGCCTCTGTCCTGCTCAGACAAGTGTTACAAAGCTCTTTTAGCTCTGCCAATAAGTGTCCAGAGGTACTCTATTATGCTAGCAAGCATCCTGCCCAAAGGCACTCAGCTTTCACACTCTGTGGGTGGGGAAGCCCACCACGCCTTCTCCTGCCGTCATTTCTCTGCCACCACTCCTTGAGAGCATTCTCTCTCAGTCTCCTGGTTCCAGGAGCTTCTTGGCTCAGGGATCCTGAGTCCAAAGGACTCGCTCTCCACTCCTGGCTGTTATTCCTTGGTGGTGGTGGGATCCTCTCTCTCCTGCCTGTGGGATGGCTCACCTCAAGCCCAGTGGTATGTCGAAAACTGACCAATCCTTTTGTTGTTCTTGTATGGTGCCATCGAGTCAGTTTCGACTCATAGTGACCCTACGTACAACAGAATGAAACACTGCCTGGTCCTGCACCATGCTCACAATTGTTGTTATCCTTGAGCCCGTTGTTGCAGCCACTGTGTTGAGGGTCTTCCTCTTTTTTGCTGACCTTCTACTATACCAAGCATGATATCCTTCTCCAAGGACTGATCCCTCCTGACAATGTGTCCAAAGTATGTAAGACGTGGTCTCGCCATCCTTGCTTCTAAGGAGTGTTCTGGTTGTACTTCTTCCAAGACAGATTTGTTCCTTCTTTTGGCAGCCCATGGTATGTTCAATATTCTTCACCAAAACCACAATTTAAAGGTGTCCATTCTTCTTTGGTCTTCCTTATTCATTGCCCAGCTTTCGCATGCATATGAGGCTATTGAAAATACTATGGCTTGGGTTGGGTGCACCTTAGTCTTCAAAGTGACATCTTTGCTTTTCAACACTTTAAAGTGGTCTTTTGCAGCAGGTTGCCTAATGCAAGCGTCTTTGGATTTCTTTTCTTTTCTTTTTTTTAAAAAGCAAAGGAAGGTTTTATTTGGCATATCTTCAAAAAGGCAAAAGTGGGAAGTGGACAACCATGCTGCCAGAGCCATTTCTGCCCAAGTCCAAGGAAATATTACAGAAGAGACATAAGTGGGAAAATGGAAAAACATGCTGCTAGAGCCATGTCGGCCTGAGTTTGAGGAACATTACAGAATCATCAGTATATAGTAACATTACAAAATGGGCAATACCATTGAAAGCTTCACCTTTTCACAGATTGGCTAGAAACTGTGATCCTACCTTTGAATTGTCTGTCTTAACAATCATTGGTAAAGGTTTCAGTAGACAGTCAGGAGGGTCTTCATTAGTCCAACAAATTTTATATTCATTAAATGCTAATAACAAAGATAAGAGTAGAAAGTCTTGTGTGTTTTGTTTGCTTGATTTATGTGAAAGCTTCCCTAAAAGATATTTTCTAAGATTCTCCTAGCTATTGTCTTTAAACCTCAGAGCCCAGTTGAAGCATCCTTGTGAGTCCAGCTCCAGCTGGGTCACATTCTGTATGCTCAAGGACAGGGAATAATGACTCCAATATTATTTCCTAAACTATTCCCTCCTTTTGATCGGAGATTGAAGATAACACATCAACGGTTATTACCTGGACTTAGTTGAACTCTTAGATGGTGGTCATGGCAGGCTTTTTAAACTCATGGTGCTTGTTTTCTACCAGATACATCTGGTTCTTCACCAGGATCTTAAGTAAGAGTGATGTTCTCATCAATCACATTGCCGAAAAGAATAGACGCAATGAACATCAACATTTTAGCGTGAGGCTTCTTTTGCCTTTTAAGTGTATAAGACAATAGAAGATAAGTTTTATTATGCCTAGCACTATCAGGATGCAGACTAAGAATATTACTATTAATTGCAGTAGTGATCTAGCCTATGTACTTCTTCCTGACGATAACCTACCAAATAAATCTGCTGTTGGTAAGGGTGTTACAGTGCGTAACCAAGTAGCTTGCTGTCTAATTCTAATGTATATCCTGTTTGGCTTCTTCTGTGTTATTTATCCAAATGAAACAAGATGTATTTGCTACAGTACAGACCACACTTTCTTGGACTAATTAAAAAATCTAAGACTATCCTGTTATCTCAGGTCACCTTGGCTTATGAGATCAGAGATCGCTGTTGCATTTCCATCCCGTTAGCAACTTTGTCTGTTATTAGTCCCATAGTGATTGATAAATTTCTTAAAGATTTCTCCAATTCAACTATATCATAAGTAAGAATTAAAGCTACCAACTGTACCCTGAGTGTTAAACTAATGAGTTTTCTTCTGATTTTCATTTTACAATGTGTAACCATTTAACATTACCTTTCCAATATTTACTAGCATCATTACTATGAATACCTAAAGGTAATCCTAAAGTTCCCAAAGTGTGTTGCCATGCATTCATCAGGAATCTAAACAAGTGGTTGCTCACATAAATTCACTATCAGTTGGGAAGTGATCATCTAAACTAGCATAGTTGGATTTACCACACAAAAATATATATCCATGAGGAGCACTCAAAGTTTGTCTACAGAAAACAGAAACTTTACACACGACAAACAAGTTTCCATTACAGAATTCATGATTAGCAAGGTAATACAGGATGGAAGTCTCCTGTTGGAGGTCTTCAGTTAAGCTCTTTAAACCTGGCTAAGTATTCTCCTGAGGGCATGCTGCCCCTCCTTGGTTTACCTATTAACAGTCATGAGTCACTTTCTCAGAAGCAGAAGTGGAATCTAACACAAAATGGAGTCTGAACCATGAGGTTGATCTCCTCTGAGAACATAATTTCTTTAAGATACATAATTTTCTGCATAGTAAGAGGGTGAGAGTTTGATTACAAACATTAGACAGGTATTTCAAGACACTGTCTTGAACACTAATTAAACCAATTACTGATTTACACTAAACATAACTCTCAGTCTGATCTTTGGAGTCAGTTTCCCTAAACAGACTGAATTCTTAAAAAAAAAAAAAAGCATAACACCCAGAGCAAAATGTTCTTACTAGTTTATCTGGACCATTGTTTGACTCAAAGTCGCTCCAGTTTTCTTCTCAAAGCTCGAGGTTCAAAAGGACACCCAAAGGCAATAGCCTGTGTGGGTTACCCTAGCCTCCATGAAATCTGGGTTCCAGGAGAATTACATACAACTCTTTCATGGTTCCCTCTTTTGGATCATGATCTTGCTATAGAATCTTTGATCAAAAATGCTCAGTAAACAGTAGTTGGGCACCATCTGGTTTTTAAGATCCCAGGCTCCATACAGCAAACTAAGAAGTAGAACAGAAACACTAACAATATTAGGCTAATTGTCTGAAATAACCAATGAAACCATGACGCTAAGGTTTTGGAACCAAGGAAACAAATCTCATGAGGTTTTTGTTTATACGTAAGCAGCATCGTAATTGCTTTTCATGTACCTCAGTAGCAACTATATTCTGCAAAATCTCAGATTGTGTATTAATACAAATATACAACATTTATCTATTAAGGCAAAAACTGTTCCCTAAGAGACTAACAGGAAATCTAATACTATTCTATTTTGTAAAATCGTAGCTCTGACTTCAGACACTTATCTCGTTACGATAGTTACAAATGTGACCCGAATACTCCCCAGCATGTTTTCTCCTTTTCAAAATGGGCAACTGAGAGCTTGACGTAACTAACACCATGATGAACCTATACGTTTTCCTATTTAATATGTGACCCTAACACTCTCCAACATGTTTTCTCCTGTTCAAAATGGGCGACTGAGAGATTGACATAACTAACACCATGATGAACCTGTAAGTTTTCCTTCTCCTTCCCTTTTCTGCATACCTTTGTTAATGACTTTGTTTTGCTCTGCCCGGCCACCTGTGGCTTACGACCCTCCATAGGAAGATCAGAGCCCAGATGTCTGACATGTATATTTTTAGCCTGATAAGGAGATGTCCGGCATGTATCTCTTTAGTATGATAAAGAGTCTCTTGTAATTACCTTGTAATGAATAACTACACTTTTAACCTTTGTAAAATTGGTATATAACCTCTAATGTAAAAATGTCCTTTGTGACTCCATAGAAACAGCAGCTTGTGTTGCTGTTGGATCTACGGTGGTGGACACCTCCTAAATAGACTTTCACTCTTTCTGAATTGGACATTTCATTGACTTGACTGCTCCAGGGCACAGACCCTAATCGGGCAACACAACTTTTCTAAGTTTACCAATGTTGTTGTTGACATCAAGTCGGTTCCGACTCATAGCAACCTTATGTACTACAGAACAAAACACTGCCCAGTCCTGTGCAATCCTCACAATCGTTGTTATGCTTGAGACCATTGTTGCAGCCACTGTGTCAATCCATCTTGTTGAGGGTCTTCCTCTTTTTCACGGACCCTCTTGCTTTACCAAGCATGATGTCCTTGTCCAGGGACTGATCCCTCCTGACAACATGTTCAAAGTATGTAAGATGTAGTCTTGCCATCCTTGCTTCTAAGGAGCATTCTGGTTGTACTTCTTCCAAGACAGATATGTTCCTTCTTTTGGCAGTCCATGGTATATTCAATATTCTTCGCCAAAACCATAATTCAAAAGCAGCAGTTCTTCTTTGGTCTTCCTTATTCATTGTCTGGCTTTTGCATGCATATGATGCAATTGAAAATACCATGGCTTGGATCAGGCGCATCTTAGTCTTCAAGGTGACATCTTTGCTTTTCAACACTTTAAAGAGGTCTTTCTCAGCAGATTTGCCCAACGCAATGCATCTTTTGACTTCTTGACTGCTGCTTCCGTGGGCATTGATTGTGGATCCAAATAAAATGAAATCCTTGACAACTTTAATCTTTTCTCCGTTTATCATGATGTTGCTTACTGGTCCAGTTGTGAGGATTTTTGTTTTCTTCATGTTGAGGTATAATCCATACTGAAGGCTGTGGTCTTTGATCTTCATCAGTAAGTGCTTCAAGTCCTCATCACTTTCAACAAGCAAGATTGTGTCATCTGCATATCGCAGGTTGTTAATGAGTCTTCCTCCCATCCTGATGCCCTGTTATTCTTCATACAGGCCAGCTTCTTGGATTATTTGCTCAGTGTAGAGATTAAATAGGTATGGTGAAAGGATACAACCTTGACACACACCTTTCCTGACTTTAAAGCATGCAGCATCCCCTTGTTCTGTCCGAATGACTGCCTCTTGACGTATGTACCACTTCCTCCTGAGCACAATTAAGTGTTCTGGAATTCCCATTCTTTGCAATGTTATCCATAACTTTTTATGATCCACACAGTCGAATGTCTTTGCATAGTCAATAAAACCCAGGTAAACATCTTTCTGGTATTCTCTGCTTTCAGCCAGGATCCATCTGACATTAGCAATAATATTCCTGGTTCCATGTCCTCTTCTGAATCTGGCCTGAATTTCTGGCAGTTCCGTGTTGATATACTGCTGCAGCTTCTTTTGAATGATCTTCAGCACAATTTTACTTTCATGTGATATTAATGATATTGTTCGATAATTTCCACATTCGGTTGAATCACCTTTTTGGGGAATAGGATTTCAGGGAGCTGGGCATTTTTTAACTCCATGATTACAGTCCCCCAGCTGGAAATCAGATCCTCCCACCCCCATCTCCTACCCCCAGTGTCCAAGCAGATATTATTTTCCCTCTTCAGATGTGCTGTTAGTGTTTTTCCACCCCACCCCCTCCACCTCGTAACCATCAAAGATTGCTTCTTTTTGTGTGTAAACCTTTTCATGAGTTTTTAGAGTAGTGGACTCATACAATATATGTCTTCTTGTGATTGTCTTATTTCACTCAACATAATGCCTTCCAGATTAATCTATGTTGTGAGATGCTTCACAGATTCATCATTGCTCTTTATTGTTGGGTAGCATTCCATTGTGTCTATGTACCATAGTTTAATTATTCATTCGTCTGTTGATGGGCACTTAGGTTGTCTCCACCTTTTTGCTATCGTGAACAATGCTGCAATGAACATGGGTGTGCATATGTCTATTCGTGTGACGGCTCTTATTTCTCTAGGTTATATTCCTAGGAGTGAGATTGCTGGATCATATGGTATTTCTGTTTCTAGCTTTCTAAGGAAGCGCCATATTGTTTTCCAAAATGGTTGTACCATTCTGCATTCCTACCAGCACTGAATAAGAGTTCCAATCTCCCTGAAGCCTCATCAACATTTGTTATTTTCTGTTTTTTTGATTCGTGCCAGTAATTTCGGGGTGAGATGGTATCTCATTGTGGTTTTGATTTGCATTTCTCTAATGGCTAGTGAGCGAGAGCATTTCCTCATATGTCTGTTAGCCACTTCGATGTCTTCTTTGGTGAAGTGTCTGTTCATTTCCTTTGCACATTTTTTAATGGGATTTACTTATCTTTTTGTTGTAGAGGTTCTGGATTTTCCTGTAGATTTTAGAGATTAGAACTTTGTTGGATTTGTAATAGCCAAAAATTTTTTCCCAGTCTGTAGGTTCTCTTTTTACTCTTTTAGTGAAGTATTTTGATGAGCATAAGTGTTTAATTTTTAGAAGATCCCAGTTAGCTAGCTTATCTTCTGGAGTTTGTATGTTGTTAGTTATGGTATGTATCTTGTTAATGCCGTATATTAGGTTCTCTAGCATTGATCCTATTTTTTTCTTCTATTATCTTTATAGTTTTTGGTTTTATATTTAGATCTTTGATCCATTTTGAATTAGTTCTTGTGTATGGTGTGAGATATGGGTCCGGTTTCATTGTTTTTCAGATGGACATCCAATCTGGGCTGGCACCATTTGTTAAAAATACCATCTTTTCCCCATTTGATGGACTTTGGCTCCCTGTCAAAGATCAGGTGACTGTAGGTAGATGGATGTACATCTGGGTTCTCAATTCTGTTCCATTGGTCAATGTATCTGTCATTATACCAGTACCAGGCTGTTTTGACTAGTGTAGCTATGTAGCAGGTTCTGAGGTCAGTAGTGCAAGTCTTCCTACTTTATTCTTCTTCTATAAAGCTTTGCTTATCCAGGACCTCTTCCTTTTCCATATAAAAGTAATGATTGTTTTTTCCATCTCTGTAAAGAATGATGTTGGTTTCTGTAGATTGCTTTGGGTAAAAATGTCATTTTCAGTGTTGAGTCTACCTATCCATGAGCATGGTATGTTTTTCCATTTATGTGTAGATCTCTTTTGGTTTCTTGCAGTACTGTTTTGTAGTTTTCTTTATATACGTCTTTTACTTCCCTGGTTAGATTTACTCCTAAGTATTTTATTTTTTTAGGGGCTATTATAAATGGTATTGTTTTCCTGATTTCCTTTTTGTAGTTCTCTTTATTGGTGTATAGGAATCCAACTGATTTTTGTCTGTTTATCTTGTATTCTGCTACTCTACTAAATCTTTCTATTGGTTCCAGTGGTTTTCTCATGAAGTATTTAGGGTTTTCTATGTATAGTATCATATCATCAGAAAATAGGATTAGTTTAACTTCTTCCTTACCAATTTTGATGCCCTTTATTTCTTTTTCTTGCCTTATTGTTCTAGCTAGGACTTCCAGCACAATGTTAAATAGGAGTGGTGATAAAGGACATTCTTGCCTTGTTCCTATTCTCAAGGAGAATGTTTTCAGCTTCTCCCTTTTAAGAATGACACTGGCTGTTTGTTTTGTATAGACGCCCTTAATTATGTTGAACAATTTCCCTTCTATACCTATTTTATTGAGAGTGTTTATCAGGAATGAGTGTTGGATTTTGTCAAATGTCTTTTCTGTGTCAATTGAGATGATCATGTGATTCTTTTCTTTTATTTATGTGGTGGATTACGTTGATTAATTTTCTAATGTTGAACCATCCTTGCATACCTGGTATTAATCCTGCTTGGTTGTGGTGTATTATTTTTTTGATATGATGCTGAATTCTCTTGGCTAGAATTTTGTTGAGAATTTCTGCATCTATATTCATGAGAGGTATTGGTCTGTGATTTTCCTTTTAGTGGTGTCTTTGCCTGGTTTTGGTATCAGGGTTATGCTGGCTTCATAGAATGAATTTGGAATTATCCCTTCCTTTTCTGGGTTCTGAAATAATTTGAGTAGTACTGGTGTAAGCTCTGCTCTGAATGTTTGGTAGAATTCTCCAGTGAAGCCATCTGGGCCATGGCTTTTTTTTTGGTTGGAATTTTTTTTATTACCTTTTCAATCTCATCTCTTATCGTGGGTCTGTTCAGATTTTCAACAGAATTTGTGATAGTTTGGGTAGGTAGTGTGTTTCTAGACATTTGTCCATTT
>NW_004443947.1:25718559-25737092 GCF_000243295.1 Trichechus manatus latirostris | reverse complement strand
TATTTTGGCATTTTGTTCCTGTATTATTTTCCTGAATTATTCTATTTTTTTGTCTGTATTTTCCATGAATTTGTCTGCCTTTTCCATGAATTTGTCTATTTTTTCCTCATTTTTGTCTACTTTTTGCTTCAACTCTTCGATAGCTCTGAATATTAGTGATTTGAATTCCCTTTCAGGTAGTTCTAGTGCCTTTTCTTCTTCTGGAAAGTCATCTGGTGTTTTATTTTGGACATCTACTGGAACCATCCTGTCCTGTTTTTTTCATATGTTTTGATATTGTCTGCTGTCTTTGGGACATTCAATAGTTATTGTCTTCATTTATTGATTATAGATTTGTTTGTTTCATCCTACCATTTTGTTTTATTTGGTAATGTATGAGCAGGCAGTCTGTGCATTCTTTGTTGTTTGCTTGTCTGTGGACACAATGTTTTTCACCTCTTTGTCCAATGTGCAGGGCCATTCGCTCAGCTATGGAGCAGCAGGGCAGGTCCAGCTGAAGGCGAGGCACTGGAATGGGTTGTTTGTGGCATGTACTGGGGCCGACAAGGTGAGCCTGTTGTCAGTGAAGGGCAGGTTCCAGTAGGTCATACCTGTGCTGCTCGGGAGTGTCATGTTCAGCACATGATGCAGAGAGGCAGGAGGGAGGGGGAGTGGAGGTTCTGATGTGTGGAGCTAGGTTGGGTATGGAAGAGAGAGAAGAGAGAGAAACAGGAGCAATAAAAAAGTGCTGAGGGAGTTTGATGTTGGGTGGAGAGACAAGAAACTGAGAAATGAAGAAAAATAAGAACAAAAAAATTAACAGCACCACAAAAAAAAAAAAAAAAAAAAGAAACATAGTTAAATAAAAAGAAAAAAATTTAAATTAAAATATATGTAAATAAATAAATGAAATTTAAAAAAAATACCCCCAGAGATTCCACCATCATGGCTGCACAGACCAGGAAAGTGGCTCCCAAGCCATGCAGTACAACTCAGCTAAAAGGGGTGGAGCTGATACTTGGCATCAGGTATTTAGGAGCCAGGAAAAGAAAGCAAGTAAAAAGAGATGGGAAATGACAACTGAAGGTAGATATAAAGGAAAGAAGAAAGAGAAAACAAACAACAAACAAGAAAAGAAAAAGAAAACCCCCAGGGATCCCACCAGTGTGGCCGTGGGGACTGGGGAAGCAGTTCTTCAGCTGAGCGGGGCTTCACAGCCTGTCAAGAAGAAGCAAAGATGGCACACGGAGTCAGATGTTTGAGAGAAAGGAGGGGGCAGAAATGAGAGGCAGGGAAGAAGCAAAAAGAGACTGAAAAAAGCAACACCAGCAACAAAGAAATGGCAACAAAGAAGCCAGCCAGCGTAGGTGGGGTGAATCCTCACGACACAGAACCAGTGCCTCCTGTGCTGTGGATGAGGTCCACTGGGAAGCGGTGGATAGGCCTTCTGGGAAGGCAGGAATTGGCCCGCCAGGAAACAGCCAATTGGCTCACTGAGAAACAGTGAATCAGCCTGCCAGGAAGCAGCAAATTGTCCCTCCGGGCAGCCAGGAATCGACCTGCTGGGAAGCTGCTGATTGGCCAGCTGGGAAGTGCTGAAAGTCGAGCAAGGGGGTGCAGGGTGGGGGATGGGAAAGCTTGTCTCACTGGTTACCAGGTGCTCTGCCTCCAGCTGGGAGCTCCGTGAATCTGCTTTCCCATACTCCCTGTCCTCTGATCTCCAATGGAGTTCCAAGATGGTGGATCCATCCTTTGTTAGCTGATAGGGGACCTCGGCTCATAACTCTCCTCGCTGTCTGTTCTCTGACAGTTTCTTCTTCAGTTTGGTGCTTGGTTGAGTTCTTTATCTCTTCATTTGACGTTTAGGGTTCCAGAGTTGACATTTGTCTCTGTTTTACTTAGTTTTTTTGGGTCTTTGCTGTGCAGGGACAGCATGGCATGGTTCTTCCGTCTAGAGTGCCATGTTGGCTCCACCTCCCCATGAACACATTTTTGAGGGACTAAAACTCAACTACAACTCCATGGCAATTGGCTTAATGAGAGATATAGGGAGCCCTGGTGGTGCAGTTGTTGAGCACTCACCTGCTAACCAAAAAGTTCAAACCTACCAGCCACTCTGTGGGAAAAAGATGTGGCAGTCTGCTTCCATAAAACTTACAGCCTTGAAACACCTATAGGGCAGTCCTACTCTGTCCTACAGGGTTGCTATGAGTCAGAATTGACTCACTGACAGTGAGGTTTATAATATATAAAGTTGTGTCAAGTTTTTCACAAATGGTGATGGATCATTACACTGTTTCCAAAAGGGGGAGAAATTAGAAAAAAGACTCTTCAGTTTGGGGTGGCTTGCATTTAATGTGGGGAAGGATTGAATAACATTAATTAAGTCATTAGTGAATAATGCATGAATAAAGCATACGATTAAGTCTTAAGTTGTGTGGCAGAGGCTATAAGCTATAGATGTGATTCAGAGATAGGGATGGTTAATAAGTCAGTCCTTATAATCAGAGAAGGTGGTCTTGTAAATTTTAATGGAATATCTTTTCAGACCCTAAATCTAGTACATATCCATTGTATTAAAAAAAAAATTCAAGTAAGGAAGAAAGCTGTGAAGGAGACAGTCACCTTACTGGCCCCTCTAGCAGGCACTCCCCTGCCTCCAACCCCCAGGTAGTCAGTATTGACATTTCAGCAAGTATCTGACCAGAGTTTTCCTGTACATTAAACACACACCACATATGCATATATTTTAAACAAAAAATGTGGTTATGGCCATACTATCACACTGTGACTGCTGTGTTAGTTTTTTTCACTTAATATATCATTAACTTCTCTCTACGTCAATAAATTTAACTCTATACAGTATGATCATTTGTAATGACCAAAGAGTACTTTATTATTTCTATTTGTAATGATTTATTTAACAAATCCCCCAATAGGTAAATTAGAAATTGCATTTACATACTGTGATGATTGGTTTATGTGTCAACTTTGGCTAGACCAGTTATTTAATCAAACATTAGTCTAGGTGTTACTGTGAAGATACTTTGTAAATGTGGCTAACACCTACAGTCAGCTGACTTTAAGTAAAGGAGATTATCTTCGATAATGTGGGTGGGCCTTATCAATTAGTTGAAAGGCCCTAAGGTCAAAACTGAGGTACCCCAGAGAAGAAAAAATTCTGCTTCAAGACTGCAACATCACCTCCTGCAGAGTTTCCAGCCTCCTCTACTAATTTTAAACTTGCAAGCCCCCAAAATGTCATGAACAAACTCCTTAAAATAGATCTCTTCGTATCTTCGTTATTCACAGATTCTATATTTGCTAATTTACCTACTTATAATTTATAATTGTTTGCTATTATTTGTAACCCAAAGTCAATATACCTGTGGCACTTTTGAGGTCACTCATGGATATGTTCAGAGTGGTGAATAATTGGAATCACCCAACTCGCACATTGAGGTCAAGAAAGATGACGCTATGCCTTCTTATTTCAGCTCTCATACCATAAACAAGTGTCCTTTCCGCGATCGTCTTAGTGTCACATTTTTCACGTTTTTGTGTCTTGCTGTTGATATCGCTGTTTAAAATGCCCGTCAAGCGTAGTGCTGAAGTGCTGTGTACTATGCCTAAGAGCTAGAAAGCTTCTAACGCATTGAGGAAATCCATGTGTTAGATAAGCTTCAGTCAGGGATGAGTTAGAGTGCTGCTGGCCTTGAGTTCAATGTTAATCAGTCAACACCTTATCTGATAAGCTCTGATTATTGCTGTTGTTTCTAGGTGCTGTGGCGATTTGACCCACAGTGACCCCATATGACAGAGTAGAACTGCCCGCAAAGGGTTTTCTAGGCCAGGTCTTTCTCTTGTGGAGTTGCTGGATGGGTTCAAACCACCAACCTTTCAGTTAGCAGCTGAGCCCCTTATCCTTAACAATTGCATCATCTGTGCCACCAGGGCTCCTTAAGATCCAATTACTTGCCCCCAATACAATTTATGACTAAATTCGCTTAAATTTACATTCGGAGACTTTGTTTAATCTGATGCTCTAAAGTAGTCTGAAGGCAATGATACTGTTTCTAAATGGGGTTAAATGAGGCCAGTCCCTAAAAGGCTGGTGAAACAAAGAACTTCCTAGTGAATTATTGTATGCAAACTTAAGGAGGAAGCAAAAGATATAAAGTGTCATTAAAACAGAAATACTCATAAAACAAGGTCATGTATTGATCTGTTGAGGAAGGCTGTGATCAGAGGCTGGTGGGAACCTAACCTTGTGTTTCCCCTAGGGGACAATGGTTCAGTGTTCATTAATTCATTGTTTGGTGGCAACTTTATAGACCATGTTGTTAGCTGCCATAGAGTTGGCCTTGGCTCACAGAGACCCCATGTGTGCAGAGCAGAATTGCTCCATAGGGTTTTCACTATAATCTTTATGGAAAAAGATGGCCAGGGCTTTTCTTCAGTGGAGCTGTTGGGTGAGTTGACCAACAAAATCTTTCAATTAGCTGCTGATGGCAAACCCCTTGTGCCACCCAGTCTCCTTTTATAGACCATAACTACCACAAATAACAAGAATCGACTAGATATATATCTTATTGACTATGTTTCTCTGGAGATCTCTGTCTGACACAGATTTTTTCCAGGTTTCTCTTATAAACATAATGCTTTCGTGAACATACTCCTTTGCAACACTTGAATTATTATTTCCTCACAGTAAATCCCTAGAAGTGTAATTACTGTGTAGGATGGAATGTGTTGTTTAAGAGCTTTTACATATGTTACCAAATTGGCTTCCAGAAAAGTTATGCCAATTTATTTCTTAAACTTCTTAAGCTTTATTTTTTACAAACTTCGCAAATCTGATGGCCTTAAAGTAGTATGTCATTTTAATTTAATTTACAGCTAGTACATTCAGAGTTTTGCTTTTGTTTTGTTTTGTTTTGTTTTTCCCCCTTTCCTTTTTTGCATTTAAAATTTAGTCCAGTGGATTCTGGAAAGATGGTGGTGCTCACAACATTTCCTCAACACAGCAATACATAACCTTGTTTTATCCACGTTTCTGTTTAATGACATCTTACATCTTTTGTTTCTTCCTTAAATTAGTATATTTTAGACACATTCTAGTAAAATTGTTAGACTTGAAAGTAAAAAAAAATAAATCATTTGGGTATCTAAGCAAAGAGAGCAAATGACTTGTAAGAGAAATAGAATATTAGACTTTTGGACAGCAATGCTTCATGAGAAAAGAAAATTGAGTAACATATTTAAGATACTGGAAGAAAAAAAATATGGGTCAATGATTTTTATGTCTAGCCAATGTGATTTAAGTTTGTGGCAAAAGGGAATAGATAAACTGTTATCATCATGCAAAAACTCAAAGAATATTGTCCCCATGAGCCCTTTCTGATGTATCTGCAAGCAAACAAACTTCAAGAGACATTGACTTAAAGAATGGTGGTGAGCATTCGTTACTTTTAGAATTAACACAGTGAAGGTTCAAAGAAAGAGTACATGGTTTGTAATGGCTATATGGCCTGACCATGTACATATAGTACAAACATTTTAAAAATGAGAGAATGGAGACAACAAATGCAAAAAAAAAATGTTTAATTTTTCAATAATCATATTGTAGATAGTATTATTGATACTGTTTTTGCTGGAATTATTGTATATATAATACAGGGAAAAACAAATGAATAATAATGATGCATGCTATTTTCTGTTATTCCCTGTGCCTTTGGTTTGCAGTGTGGAAGAAAGGAGATGAAGATGTGATATAGTAAAGATTTAGCTTAAAAACTTAAAACTTGTGGTCCTGAATTTGATTTGAAACTATCAGTATGAACTCACTAGCTGTTTAATCTGTATATAAATATAGATATAGATAAATAATTTCTTTCCTAGCTCTGTCCACTAAAAAGGCTTAGAAAAAATAAAAAACTCAATAACACTGAGCATTCCCAGTGGCCAGAACACACTATGATTCTGAAGTATCCTTTCCCTGTAAAACAAACCAGGTAGACTGGACAAATGACTGATTACAGGTCTGACCCAAGAAATACACAAGAAAAGCCTGGAATAGCTTGTCATACCAGATAGCCAGGAAGCCAGCAGGACTACTACGATCGTATCTAAAGGACGCAGGAGGCAACTTGAGAGGGCTCCCATTGACTGAAGATGGGACAGTTTGAGTTTCCGTAAGGATAATAATAGCAATGGATTCAAACCCATCATGTGTGCTTAAAACCATGAGTTCATAATGATACCAGAAAAAAAGTTATTGACTACCTTTGGAGAATCCTATGGAACAAATTTATTACTTTGAAAACAGGTAAATAAAAGGGAAAAATCAGGCATTTACCCTGCCTTTCCTGTGTGATTTATATCCACAGTAAACAAATAGCAGGTAAGGGAAAATGTCCCTTTATAAAAATACTCCCACTAATAAATAAAAATAGACAATAAATTTCGAATATCACGTTTTGTAACCGCCAATAAATTAATGGATTTAATGGATTTACCATTAAGCATCCACAGCTGCTAATATTGCAAAAAGACAAATTAGGCGTGATGTACCTCCTAATGCAGTCACACACCACCACTGCCACCCATATTCTTACCAAACAGATTGAACCTGAGTCTGGTCCAGCCTCTGAATATCTGTCAGTTTGCGGGAAACTCCAAGGACAGAAGCAGACTCACCGGCACCATGAATATGCAAAAGCAGCCAGAATATGAGAAACTACAGGTCAAATGACCAGGTTGTTTAATGGATATATGAAAAGCTGAAAAGAGATCAAGGGGGAAGCTGTAAATTAAAATAGACTTAAAAAAAACATTTCAAATCATACTATCTAGCAGAAACTTGGGGAGAGGGGCAGAGAGGGGACACCTGCCCCCTGCTGCAACTCCAAGAGTTCACCAAAGGAGGCATGGAAGACATTCCGAGGAGCCACAAATATGAAAGGCACCTGACTGGGTGAGGCAGCTGGACAAAAGGGGCTGCCTTTTGCTGACGCTTCACTGCTATCAACTATATACATCTTGAAATTGAGGGGAGAGGGCACAACTTAGAGACTGCCCTGGGTGCTCGTTACCCTCACTATGCCTTTGCTAGCTGGGATGCACACCTGGATGATGAAGTTATAATGAAATCCAGAAATGATTATTATGAAAGTTCAGTTGGAGGTTACTTTGGTGAGAGAGGCACGTGTGACTGAGGTAGGGCATGTGGAGGAGCTACTAGGCTCCTAGCTATTTTGTTTCATGAGGTTCTGGCACCTCATAAAAATTCATTAAGCCATACGTTTGTTTTCTGTGTCTGTGCCTTATTTTACAATAAAAGAGATTTTAAAATTCTGGTCTTTCTAGAATTTATTTTGGGGTTTGGTGTGTGGTAGCAACTAACTTTATTTATTTCTCAAATGGTTAGTGGACTTGCAGATTCAATGAAAGGCAAAAACCCAAGCGGCAACTAGTGCTGTATTTTAAGCAAATATTGTGCGAGTTAGTTACACGTTTTTGCATACCGCCCAATCCCCATGTTATTTTCATAAGCACGGCTATACCAATATTTTTTACGTGTTGCTGACTTTGATTTCAGTTTTCTTTTCTATCCAATGGCTTTAATATTAAGTCTTTCTCTTGGTGCCTGTTGACGCAGAGGTTTACTTCCCAGCAGTAGACCCTCACCAGCCTCCTCTCGAGTTTCTAAAAGCAGACCCCTCCTGGGAGGATTCCTTCCATAATCTGCAAACTGCTTTCTCCAATGCAGGAAGAAATCACTTTTCCACCCAGGAAACAGCCCTCGCCAGGGCAGCCAGCCCCAGCTCAGGAGGTGCGCTGGTCTGTGCACCCCGGCCAGAGAGGCCACTCAGGGGGCATGGTCAGCTAGCCGCTGCAGCGCGCTTTTCGGCCAGTTGTCTAGCTGGCCGACTGCCGCGCTCAAGCCGCTAGAATCTCCCGCCTGCGCGAATGCTGCAGGGGTGGGCGCGAGCGCAAGGGCGCAGAGGGCTCGCACATCCCTTGCTCACAGGAGATGGGTCCGACCGCGGCCTGAGGGCCTCGAGGGGCTGGGGCAGCACACGCCCGCACCCACACCGTTCTGCTGCCTGATTTCCACGTGAGGCCGGAACCGCAGGACCTGCCCCTGGGGTACCAGCCCACGCTCGGACTGCAGCCCCTCGGGCCTCCTACGCCACGTACTGTGCACGGATCAACTACACGAAACTCTACCACTCTTAGGCCCAGCCACAAACTGCCCGAGAAAAAACTCACAGTTTCTATTGTTTATTTTCCAATCACTGGGGTACTACCATACTCCATCCATGACTTTCTGATCATGGCTTATACCTTTACTATACAAATGTAATCCAAAGTAACATTTTCAGAGTATTGAACGAGCGTGAATGAGGCCGAAATTCACTTCTAAAAATGTCACGACGGTATATGCATGGGCGGGCTGTGCCAGAACTTTTTTTTTTTTTTTTTTACATAATTTTGTCATTTCCGCTTGTTATGTGCGTGGGGCGTTATCTGTGGAAAACAGGTGGTATAGTGTATATACATCAGGATTTTTTTCCCTACGACAATGGCCAATATGGAGGACAAATCTTCCTGATTTAGGCTTTAAAACCCAGGCCAAATGGGTATATGCCCAACAGAAATGAGTACATATATCTACCAAAAGGCAAGTACTAGACGGTTCTTAGCAGTTGTGTTCTTAAAATCCAAACACTGGACACAACTCAATGCTCATCAACAGCGAAACAGGGAAGTGAATCGTAGCATATCGTGTGATCAAAACGAACGTGCTCCTACTATACCAACACCACAGATGAATCCCACAGACAGTGTGGAGTAAATGCAGCTGCGCATTTACATGATGTTCTAGAACAGGCCATACTGGCTGTATTTTATATACACCTCAATTTTCAAAGGAAACTGCAAGGGGAAAAAATAGGCAGAAGAGTCAACTTTGACTCTCTAGAAAACAGGACGCCGCTGTAAAAAGTTAAGAGAGTCATGTTGCCAGTTGAGTAGAAGGCAGCTAGTGTAGAAATGAACCAGGACCCCACAGCCATCAGAGGCGTGGGATGAGGCAGTGAGGCTCTGGGAGGGAAGGTTTGGCCATTGTTCTCCATGGTTTAAGCAGGTTGACGGGACTGAGCTGCAGTGTGGACAGCTGGAAAGAGACCTGAGCAATCATCTTGTCCAGGGTTTCCAAATCCAGTGCTGTAAGCTCCAAGGAGTGAGAAAGAAGGACTAAAGGGGTAGCCGAAGAGGACCCAGCACAAGCCCTCTGTGCTACCTTGGAGGGGCCACTGGGCACTCAGTGGTAAAATGTCCCTCTCCCATCTAAGGCCTGGAGATGAGAAGCATTGAGCTGGACCAGGCCTTTGAGAAACTGAAGATACAAATGGACAATGGCCAGACCATATATAAAACCATATATAAAAATAGAACTTGAACCCACTATCTGCAGCATCCAGCCCAGGAAGTCAACCACAGACTCTATAGTAGTTTGCCCCAAAACAGGCAGGGTTTGATCAATAATTGCCAGCTTTCTTGATTTGTGCTCCCACTTCCTCTTTAGGACCAAATGGAGAAAGACAAATATGCTCTGCTAACCAATCACATAGGATGCCTGGAGCCTCCAGTTTCCCCTTACCAACATCCTCCAATCAGGGTACACCTGAATCCTTCCTTTTTTCCACTAGAAAGCTTTGCCTGCCTTTGAATCTCTGCCAAATGCAAGTGATGGTGCCTGACTCCCTTGCTATATAAAAGCTCTGCATAACTAGCCTATGTTTATTCTCATTTGGATGGTCTTCATTCATTTCCACACCTTGTCTGGCCATAAAAGAAACCAGAGAAGCTGCAGAAGTTCCCAGCAAGCATGTACAGAATGGCTGGAAGCCCTGCAGCTCTGGTTTCTGGTGCAGGAGACTCATGAATAAGCAGGTTGGTGTCAGTGTCTGCACTCTACCGCTTTCCACCTTTTATGGTTCTTTCCCCTTTCCTGGCCCTCTGCTTCCCACAGAACCAAGGCAATCCCAGAGACTCCTTGACTGACAGCTGCTGACCCTGCGGTGTTAGTTTGCCCAAGTCATGCTGGCAGTTCTAAGCTTTTTTCTGCCTGATTGTCAGAAGGTAGATTTGACACCTGTTAAAGGGATTTCTGGTTGGCAAGAACAAAAGTATAGGACATTTGGGGACACCACACCTGCTTGCCTCATGAAATCATGGTGCACTCTTGCTACTACTGGTCTGGAAAGGGCCCCAGTGAGGGGCCTCTCTCCCTCATACACTCCTACTTGGACTGGAAGCCAGAACGACACATAGAATGACCGGGAGCCCGGGCTCCAGCCGTCTCCACCATTTCTAGCCATATGTGGCATCAGTAGGTTACTTAGCCTCTCTGAGCCTTGCTTTCCTCATCTGTAAAATGGGGACAATAAGACCTGTACTGTTAAATGAATTACAATATGTAAAGTGCAGAATGTGGCTCAGAATGTGTGCTGAACCACTGTTATTCTCCCTGGGAACAGTGTGGCCCTACAGCGGGCCCAGGCTCTCTTGCTTCCTTACACAGATGTCCATAGGTTCTGCCCTTCCCTGAGCCCTGTCAGACTCTGCCCTCTTTTCTGCCTTCCTCCACCCTTCCTGGTCCATACCCACCCAGTACAACCCCCACTCTGGACAGGTCAAGCCTGCCAATGCTTCTTCTGCCCTCCTAGGCCCCAGACTACCAAGGAAGGGGGCAATGAGCTTAACTATGAGTGAGGATTGGAGGGGTAAGTGGATTAGCACAGGGGAACTGGGAGGAAAGAGCTGCCCCTTCAGAAGGGTGAAACCTGGGAGATTTGTTCCCTTCAAGTGTTTCAAATTGACAACCCAAGAACTCTGCACATACAAATAGTAGTTGTTAAACAAACACATGCAGCCCTCAAGACTTGCTTATATACCACATTTGCTATTAGAACATAATGTCTTCCTTATACAGTCATTGCTTGGTGACTATTTTTGAGAAGTTCAGTTCATGTCAAGTCTCCCATCAAGGTTTTGCTCTTAGCTTTAGTTTGAAATCAATCTCTTCCAAGCATGCTTTCCTGTCCTGTATGTGAGTCCCTAGGTGGCTCAAACAGTTAAGCACTCATCTACTAGCTGAAAGGTTGGCAGTTTGAAGTCACCCAGAGGTGCCTCTGAAGACAAGCCTGGCAATCTAATCTCAAAAGGTCACAGCCTTGAAAACCATATGGAGCAGTTCTACTCTGCACACAGGAGGTCACCAGGAGTCAGAATTGACTCGATGGCAACGATCAACAAGGTGTACTTCAAGAGTTCCTGGGTAGTGAAAGCAGTTAACACACTCAGCTGCTGATCCAGAGGTGCCTGAAAAGAAAGGCCTGGCAATCTACTTCCAAAATATCGTTCACTGAAAACACTATGGAGCACCGCTCTACTCTGATACACATAGGGTCACCATGAGTCAGAGTCAACTTGACAACAACTGGTTTTCTTTTATGTAGTGGTAAAACTGAATGCAGTCAAACATAACATTAATCTTGAGTTGGGGATCTGCGCTTATCAAGCCCACTTTATACAACTGTGTTTGAGCATGGAAAACTTCAAATTTTACTTACTAGCAACAGCAGATTTTTAGACTCATTGAAATTAGTTTCCAGCTCTCCAAAATGTCCATCCACTTTGTATCTACAGGCTGGTTTTGTAGATCAGCTTTTGGTCAATTATACAGGCTACTCTCTTCTGAAATGTCCATCATTTTTAAATACTCTAAAGCACGTTAGATGACATAAGTTAAACCTCTCTTTCCCAAGAAAATGATTTTAAAGTACAGAGGTAATTTGAACTTCTGAACTTGAAACTGGATTCCAGTTTACAATTTTAGTAAAGAAATTGATAAACTACTGTTTACCTTGGCTGTCCTTTTCTGCTGAGATTTTTTTTTTCTTTTTTTGAGTTCTGAAGCAGTCTTATTTTCAAAAAACTGAACTTTTTTGCATTATTTTTGTTGCAACCTCCACATAGCATTGAATAACTCAGGCATAGTCAATTCATCCTTTTGGCCTCTTCAAACAATTCTGGAGAAACTGTTTTACTTTAATCCTTTTCTTCATTCTCATCCTCGATGTATTTCCAAATTAGAGGACATTCTTCTTGTCCCATGGTTTGAAAAGGTGACCTTACATCTGACCAACTTTTTTTTTGTAAATATGTGTGTAACATATTGTTTGCCTTTTCAACATTCTTCACATATACAGTTCAGTGACATTAGTTATGTTTATCATGTTGTTCAACCACTAACATTATCTATTCCCAAATTATCCCATCACCCTTAACAGAAGCTCAGTGTCCCCTAAGCAGTGAGTCCCCCTTCCCCTGCCTCTTTCCTGCCCCTGACAACCACTAGTAAACTTTGAGCTCTATATACTTGCTGTCTTAGTTATCTAGTGCTGCTATAACAGAAGTACCATAAGTGGGTGGCTTTAACAAACAGAAACTTATTTTTCCACAGTTTAGGAGGCTAGAAGTTCAAATCCAGGGTGCCAACTCTAGGGGAAGACTTTGTCTCTCTGTTAGCTCTGGAGAAAGGTCCTTGTCTCTTTTGAGTTTCTGCTCCTGGGTGATCTTCATGTGCTTGGTATCTCTCTTCCCCCATCTTTTCTTGCTTAATCTGCTCATTTTATATTTTGTAAGGGATTGACTCAAGACACACCCGACTTTAATCCTGCCTCATTAACATAAAAGAGACAACCCATTCCCAAATGGGATTATAGCTTCAGGCATAGAGGTTAGGATTCACAACACATATTTTTGGAGAACACAATTCAATCCATAACATTCCACCCTTTGCCGCCCCAAAATTCATGTCCTTCCCACAGGCAAAACACATTCACCCCATCACATCATCCCCAAAGTCTTAAATCAACTCCAAGTCCAAAATCTCTTCTTCTGAATCCTCTAAGTCAAATATGGGTAAGACTTTAGGAGTACTCCATCCTGGGGCAAAATTCCTCTTTATTTGTGAACCTGTGAAATCTACAATACAAGTTATCTGTTTCCAAAGTACAATGGTAGAACGGGACAAGATAGACATTCCCATTACAAATGGGAGAAAATGAAGGGAAAGAAGGGATAATAGGCACCAAGCAAGTCCGAAACCCAGCAGAACAAATCACATTAGCTCTCAAGGCTTCAAAATAATTCTCTCTTCTCTGAGACCATCTAGGCAATGGTCACGTGCTCCAGACTCTGGGTATTGGCCATGCTCTCAGGAGTCAGGGTGGAGGTCCTTGGCCCAGGGCTTCAACTCCACTTTCCAGGCCCACTGAGATGGCAACTCTGCTCCCTTTGCTTTGGGTGGTCCCATTCTCCTCATCCATCTGAGTGGCTGCCCTAACTCCTTGGCCCCAGCAGGCCCTGTTCTTCTGCCCCTTGGGTATGACAACCCCACCCCCTCAGCTTTGGGCAGCAGCTCCATTCCGCTGGCACACCTTAATGACAACCCCACACTCCAGAACCGAGTTGGCAAAGATCCGACTCTTTGAAACCTAGGAGGTTGTGGCCCCATTCTTTGAGATCCAAAAGACTGTGGCCCCACCCTTTGAAACTAAGAAGACCCTGCTTCCTGTGCTCCTTTCAACAGCTCTGCTGATCTCCAAGCTACTCCAGGGATAGTCCTTTTCTTTTTTTGGAAGACAATAGATGTAGCTCCTTTGGCCTGTTTCCTGCTTGTAGAATTTCAAGAGGCAGACAGCTTTCTTTCCTTTTGTTCTTTCTCTGTCCCCTGCAGTCTGAGCTGATGGGTTTTCTGCTGTGGTGGTTGGTTAGGCCTGTCAGTAAGAGGTTTAATCTCTTTAACAAAAGATAGTGTGGTCATGTTCTTGTGAACATTCTAGGACATGTGTCCTTAGTTTGTACAACATAATTTTCCAAATCTGTAAGTTCTGTTTTCATTTTGTATAGTTCATTTTTAAGTCCATCTCTTTATTCTCACATTTTACTATAAGCACCAGGGAGAAACCATGTGTCCCCTTTAAGATCTTGCTTAGAAATCTCATCAGCCAGATATTCAAGTTCATCACTTCCAAGTTCTACCTTCAACCAGACATTTGAACATAATTCAGACAAGTTCTTTGTCACTGCATAAAAAGCATCACCATTCCTCCATTATCCAATCACATGTTCACTATTTTCTTTCAAAGCTTCATCAGAAGCACATTTAATGTCCACATTTCTAGCAACATTCTGTTGCTAGTGCCATATGTATTCTCTAAAATGATAGAAACTTTCTCTATAGCTTTCCTCACTTCCTTCTGAGCCCCCACCAGAATTGCCTTTAACATCCATAATTCTACCAACAGTCTCTTCAAGGCAATCTAGGCTTTTACTATTAGGTGGCTTAAAACCCTTCCAGCCTCCACCACTGACTGCTCCGACCAGGATCACAACAGACGGTTCTGGACAGAGCTGGAGAAGGATGTAGAGCAGAATTCTAACTCACAAAAAAAAAAGACCAGATTTACTGGCATAAAGGAGACTGGAGAAACCTCAAGAGTATGGCCCCCAGACACCCTTTTAGCTCAGGGTGAAGTTACCTCTGAGGTTCACTGGTCAGCCTGGGAGTGGACAGTCCCGTAAAACCAAATGTGACTAACGAGGTACCGGAGTCCAGTGACAAGGGCCAGAAGGCAGAAGGGGACAAGGAAGCTGGTGATAGGGAACCCAAGGTTGAGTAAGGGTATTGTTGATGTGCTGTGAGATTGTTAACCATTGTCATAGGGCAACATTTGTAGTAACTGTTAATGAGAAACTATTTTGTTCTGTAAGCCTTCATCTTAAGTGAGAATAACAGCACAATTGGAAGAGCGTAGTCAATGTCACTGAAATGTGTATGTAGAAATTTTTGAAATGGTGTATCTTTGGCTATGTGTATTTTCACCAAAAAAAAAAAAGTTGAGAATTTAGAGGGTTAAAATGTTGTGGGGTTGTTAACCAATGTCATAAAACAGCATGTGTGCTACTGTTACATGAGAAACTATTTGTTCTGTAAGCCTTCACCTGAAGTACAATAAAATATTAAAAAAAAAAAAAACCCTTCCAGCCTCTACCCATTACCCAATTCCAAAACCACTTTGACATTTTAGATATCTGTTAGAGCAGTACCCCACTCCCAGTACCAAATTCCGTCTTAGTTATCTAGTGCTGCTATAACAGAAATACCACAAGTGGGTAGCTTTAAAAAACAGAAATTTATTTTCTCACAGTTTCAGAGGCTAGAAGGGTACTGGCTCTAGGGGAAGGCTTTTTCTCTCTAACGGCTCTGGAGAAAGGTCCTTGTCTCTTTTGAGCTTCTGTTCCTTGGCAATCTTCATGTGGCTTGGCATCTCTCTTTCGCCCATCTCTGCTTGCTAGCTTGCTTGTTTAATCTCCTTTACTTGCTAATCCTTGATATTTCATACAAGTGACATCATACAATATTTGCACGTTTGTTTCATTTATTCACTTATTTCACTCAGCATAATGTTTTCAAGGTTTATTCATTGTCTAGCATATGTCAGGACTTCATTCTCTGAGTAATATTCCATTGTAGTATGTACGACATTTTGTCTATCTATTTATCTATCTATTCATTTGTTGATGGACATTTAGGTTGTTCCCACCTTTTGGCTATTGTCAATAGTGCTGCAATTAACATTAGTGAACAAGTATGTGTTTGTGTTCCTGCTTTCAATTCCTTTGAGTATAACGTCAGTCAACATTTTCTCATCTTTTCTATGACTGGCAACAATGATAGCCATCTGTAGACACATGTCAGAGAGCTAGCTCTGTCCTTCCATTCCATAAAGTCAACAATCTCAAGTGCTTCTGCAGGCTTTAAGGAAACTGGAAAGTGATCCAAAGCTTTCATTATGAAAGCCTCAGTATCCCAGGTAAGCAAATCACATTGCTTTTTGGAAGGTTGTGTACAAGGTGTGCAGGACACTTAGATGGTAAGATATTTTTGTTTTCTTTGACAAGAAGTTTATAGACTGAGTAAACTTTGTCATAATTTACATTTTCAGTGCTGGCCTGATACGCAGATAGCTTAGCAAAATCTAGTTTGTATTTGGACAAGATATCAACAATCTTTCTTTTAGTTCCAGTTTTATTAAAATCTTTGTGGAAATCAAGAAGATGATCTGAAACTCTGTTTTTCAAATCAAAGTGCTTAAGGGATAGGGGAAACATTTTTTTACTGCCTTGGTTGGAGGCATGACTTGATAGACTGTGAGAAGCATGATCACTGGAAAGACCCAACAAAAGTGGCTCTGCACTGTGAGGACCAATGCAAGTCTTATCAGAACTTCCCCTTTTGTTCACCCACAGGAAGTTAAGTTGCAAACTCTGTATCAGAAAATGTAACTGTATTCAGTTTCATAGATATGATACAATAATGTAACTTCGTTCCTGTGGTATACCCAAGATAGTTCAGTAGCTATGATTTTCGACTGAACAGCAATGCCTTTAAAACTAAAAAAAAAAAAAAAAAAAAGGAGGAGGCAGGGCCAAGATGGCGGAGTAGTCAGATGCTTCCTGTGGTCCCTCTATCAGAGGAATAACATACGAGTGATTGGAGTACCACAACAGGAGGGATAACAGAAAATATGGAGAAAATTGTTGAAGACTTCTTGGCAGAAAACTTCCCTGATATTGTGAAAGATGACAAGATATCCATCCAAGATGCTCACTGAACCCCACATAAGGAAGATTCCAAAAGAAAGTCACCAAGACATATTATAATCAAACTTGCCAAAACCGAAGATAAAGAGAGAATTTTAAGAGTGGCTAGGGATAAATGAAAAGTCATCTACAAAGGACAGTCAATAAGAATAAGCTCGGACTACTCAGAAGAAACTATGCAGGCAAGAAGGCAATGGGATGACATATATAAAGCCTTCAAGAAAAAAAATTGCCAGCCAAGAATCATATATCCAACAAAACTGTCTCTCAAATATGCTGGCGAAATTAGGGCACTTCCAGATAAACAGAAGATAAGGGAATTTGCAAAAACCAAACTAAAATTAAAGAAATACTAAAGGGAGTCCTCCGGTTAGAATAGCAGTAACATTAGATAACAACCCAAGGCTAGAACACAGGACATAAGAACCAGCTATAAACCCAGATAAGGAATCAACAAAAACAAATCAAAGCTAAAATGCTGAAAATAGGGCAACAGAGATGTCAATATGTAAAAGATGACAACATTAAAACAAAAAAGAGGAAGTAAAAATGTACTCATAGATCTTTCATATGGAGAGGAAGTCAAGGTGATATAAGGAAATAAAAGATTGGTTTCAACTTAGAAAAATGGGGTAAATATTAAGGTAACCACAAAGGAAACCAACAGTCCTACAGATTAAAAAAAACAAGAAAAACATAAAGTCTCAGCAGATACAAAAGCAACAACACTGAAAAAGATGAAAATACATAAAGAAAAATGACTCAGCACAGAAAATTAAGTAGAACAAAGAAACTGCCAACAACACACAAAAAAGACATCAAAATGACAGCACTAAATGCACACCTATGAATAATTACATTGAATGTAAATGGACTAAATGCATCAATAAACAGACATAGAGTGGCAGAATGGATTAAAAAATATGACCCATCTATATGTTGCCTACAAGAGACACACCTTAGACTTAAAGACACAAACAAACTAAAACTCACAGGATGGAAAAAAATATATCAAGCAAACAACTATCAAAAAAGAGCAGGAGTGGCAATATTAATCTCTGACAAAATAGACTTTCAAGTAAAATTCACACGAAGGGTAAGGAAGGACTCTATATAATGATTAAAGGGTCAGTACATCAGGAGGGCATAACCATAATAAATATTTATGCACCCAACAGCAGGGCTCCAGAATACATAAAACAAACTCTAATAGCATTGAAAAGAGAAATAGACAGCTCCACAGTAATAGTAGGAGACTTCAACACACCACAACCAGAAAGAAGCTCAGTAAAGACACAGAAGATCTAAATGCCACAATCAATCAACTTGATCTCATAGACACATACAAACACTCCACCCAACAGCAGCCAAGTATACTTTCTTTTCCAATGCACATGGAACATTCTCCAGAATAGACCACATATTAGTCCATAAAGGAAACCATAACAGAATCCAAAGCATCGAAATATTAAAAGCCGTAAAAAGTAGAAATCAATAACAGAAAAAGCAGGGGGAAAAATCAAACACATGGAAACAGAACAACATTTTGCCCAAAAACTACTCGGTTATAGATAAAATTAAGGACAGAATAAGAAGTTCACAGAATCAAATGAGGATGAAAACACACCCTACCAGAACGTTTAGGACACAGCAAAAGCAGTGCTCAGAGGTCAATTTATAGCCATAAATGAACACATCCAAAAAGAAGAAAGGGCCAAAATCAAAACATTAACCCTACAACTCGAACAAATAGAAAGAGAGCAGCAAAAGAAGCCCTCAGGCACCAGAAGAAAGCAAATAATAAAAATTAG
>NW_004443947.1:25682241-25714433 GCF_000243295.1 Trichechus manatus latirostris | reverse complement strand
TGGCACTTCCTTAAAAAGCTAGAAATAGAAGTACCATAAGATCCAGCAATCCCACTCCTTGCAATATATCCTAGAGAAATAAGAGCGGTCACAAGAATAGATATTTGTACACCCATGGTCATTGCAGCACTGTTGACAATAGCAAAAAGATGGAAACAACCTAGGTGTACATCAATGGATGAATGGATAAACAAATTATGGTATATTCACACGATGGAACACTATGCAACCATAAAGAACAACAATGAATCTACAAAACACTTCATAACATAGATGAATCTGGAAGGCATTATGCTGAATGAAATTACTCCCAAAAGGACAAATATTATATGAGACCAGTATTATAAGAACTCAAGAAATGGTTTAGACACAGGAGAAAACATTCTTTGATGGTTATGAGGGTGGGGAGGGAGGGAGAGGGGTATTCACTAACTAGACAGTAGATAAGAATTATCTTAAGTGAAGGGAAGGACCGCACACACTACAGGGGAAGTCAGCACAACTGGACTAAATCAAAATTTAAGAAGTTTCCTGAATACAACCAAACACTTTGAGGGACAGTAGCAGGGGTGGGGGTCTGGGGACCATGTTTTCAGAGGACATCTAGGTCAATTGGCATAACAAAGTTTATTAAGAAAATGTTCTGCATCCCACTTTGGTGAGTGGCGTTTGGGGTCTTAAAAGCCAGCAAGTGGCTATCTAAGATACATCAATTGGTCCCAACCCACCTGGAGCAAAGGCGAATGAGAACACCAAAGACACAAAGAAAATATTAGCCCAAGAGACAGAAAGTGCCACATAAACCAGAGACTCCATCAGCCTGAAACCAGAAGAACTAGGTGGTGCCTGGCTAGCACTAATGACCACCCTGACAGCGAACACAACAGAGAGTTCCTGACAGAGCCGGAGAAAAGTGGGGTGCAGAACTCAAATTCTAGTAAAAAGGCCAGACTTAATGGTCTGACCGAGACTGGAGGGACCCTGGAATACATGGCCCCCAGAATCTCTGTTAGCCCAGAACTGAAACTGTTCCCGAAGCCAACTCTTCTGACAAAGATTAGACTGGGCTATGGGACAAAAAAAAAATGATACTTGTGAAGAGAGTACTTCTTAGCTCAAGTAGATACATGAGACTAAATGGGCAGCTCCTGTCTGGAGCCGAGATGAGAAGGCAGAAAGGGACAGCAGCTGGTTGAATGGACCCAGGAAATCTGGGGTGGAAAGGAGGAATGTGCTGTCACATTATAGGGAGAGCAGCTAGGGTCACATAGCAATATGTGTATAAATTTTTGTCTGAGAAACTGACTTGAACTGTAAACTTTCACTTAAAGCACAATAAAAAAAAAAGAAAAATTATACTGGTAAAAAAGTGTTGACATCAGTTTGCATTTATAGCCCCTTGCTGCCTTTTAAAAATATATCTGCTCATCTTATGGCAATAAAAAGGATATATTATAAGTTGTGAAAAAAACAAACAAACACACTGCCTTTGAGGTGACTCTGACTCATAGCGACTCTGTAGGACAGAGTAGAACTGCCCTATAGGGTTTCCAGGTTGTAAATCTTCATGGAAGCAGACTGCCACAACCTTCTTCTGCGATACAGCAGGGGGTTCAAACATTCAACCTTTTGGTCAGCTGCCAAATGCTTTAACCATTGCGCCACCAGAGTTCCTAGGTGTCTTTAGGGAGACAAAAAACAAAAAACTTTTGATTAATTTAGAAGCACTTGTCTGTCTAATCCCAGATTTGTGAGATTCAGTTTCCATTTGTGCTTTCATTCCCTTCTCCACCATGTCTAATCCCAAACTCTGAGCACCTTGTGCAGGATGCTCTATTTTGTTTACTTACCTTCCTAATCCAGGCATGTAGGCCCTGCCACCTGTCATTAAAATGCCACAGTCATTTAGCCTTCTCTTTTGTTTCTGTGTGGGTCTTGCCGCCAATGGTATTGCAATTCTTCTCATTTTTATTATCTAAATTTTAGAAAACATGGTCACAATATTCACAATGTTAAAAAAATTAAAGTAGCACTATCATAATGCGAAGTACAACAGTTAATTCACAGACAAGTTAAGATTAACTATAAATGCTCAAGATTACAATGCACTTAAGTCACTCAGAGTGATGCAGCAACGGATGATTTATTATCGTGAACCACAAATTGTGATTGCCAATATCAGTGGTCAGGGCAAAAAGCAGCAACAGAGACAGAAGCCTTAGAAGAAATAATCGTTTTTAGAAGAAATACAACCAGAATGTTCCTTAGAATTGAGAATGGCACAACTTTGACTTGCTTACTTTGGACACATCATCGGGAAAGACCAATCGTTAGAAAGGGACATCATGTTTGGTAAAGTAGAGGAGGGTCAGTGAAAACAAGATAAGTGAGATGCATTGACACAATAGCAGCAACAATGGACTCAAACATGCCAATGATGATGGAAATGACACAGGACTGGACAACATTTCTGTTACACATAAGTCACCATAAGTCAGAGCTGACTCAACAGCAATTAACAACATCATAGTTTTTCGCTGTTTCCCCAATTTTCTGGATCCATCACTGAAAACCAGAATATGGTTTTACAGTGTTAAAACTGTAACAGTCCAGGGCAAACCAAGATGATTGGTCACACAAGTCGTCTACTGTCCACAGAGGTGATCACCTTATATGCTGCCCGCATTACTTGTATCACTTCTTCTGAATACCCCATGCTCTCTCTGAGCCCCCTGCCTTGGCTTTAGTAGGTATGTTCCTGGCCAGGTAGGCCTTGCCTCTAGTCCCACTCTCTGCCAGCTGAAGTTTTGCCTCTTATTTTAAGGCCTAGCTTACATTTCAGTTTTGTCAGACTCCCCACGTTTAAAATCTTTTCCTTCTCCATACACTGGGTAGGTCTTAGTGCTGGCTGCCTTTAGTAGAGTGGCTACTCAGGTATTCCACTCATCGCAGAGTGAGAGCACCTCAAGGATTCAGACCCCAACATCGGAGCTCCCAAGTGCTTCAAACCTGCCATAGGCTAAACTTCTATTCGTCAAACAGAATGCATGTCTGTGTGCCTGTGTATGACATGCGCACAGGTATCAGGAAAAACATACCATAGGCATTGATTATAGTTACTGGGATTGTAACAAAGAGACAAAGTGGAAACTGAAAATGCCCCAAGCCTATGTGAAATCATAGCCTATGTATCTCTTACACCTTATTTCCATGCAACAGAGTACTGATGGCATCAAGCTCTCCACATCTAGGACTGATCACATCAGCTATGGTAGACAGACCAGAGATGACCTGCAAAATTTCCCACTTCTGATTCTTCTCTCCTTGAGTGTGGGCAGACTAGTGAGTTGTTTTTAAATAGCAGAGTAGGGCAAATGTGTTGGGACATCACTCCCTTAATTACAAAGCATTATGTAAGACTCTGCCTTTCTTGGCAGACTGCAGTGAGAGACTCCTTACTGGATTTAAAGAACTAGCTGCCATGTTGTGAGTGGGCCCATGAAGGGGGCCACATGGCAAGGACCTATGGGCAGCCTCTAGGAGTTGAGAGGGTTCCCAAGCAGCAACCAGAAAGAAAACCAGAATCTCAGTTCCAGTCAAGCCTCTGGTGGGACATCTGGCTGATGTCTGGATTGCATCCTGATGAGACTCTGAAGCAGAGAACTCAACTAAGCTGTGCCCAGACTTCGGACCTATGGAAACAGTAAGGTAATAAATATGTGCTATTTTCAGTGTGTGTAAATGAAAATTGACACAAGGCCGAACCCAAAATGCAAAGATAATTCACATCCCCACTTTCCTACTTCTCCATCTCTGACACCAGCCACCCATGTGGCATTTTCTCTCTCTTTTACTCTCACCACCCGGAGTTAGGTCTTTACAAAACATCTGCCTGCACAGACTTCTTCATCTACCAGTCACCCAAGGGTGGTTCCTCACAAGTTAGGACTCTGTCCTTCTAATCAACTGCCAGATAGGCAGATGTTAGGCCCTGCTGGCTCTCACTGCCTCTGGTGTGTTCAATAATTTGTTAGAATTACTCACAAAACTCACAGAGACTACCTATACTTACAGTTACCTATTTACTATAACCAGAAAGGATACAATCAAAGGGACTTTCATTGTCCCCAAAGAAATGCCACACTCCCATGTATGGATGTTCTCACCATTCTAGGAAGCCCAAAAAAGAAAGCTCCAAGGTCCAGCGTCCCTTAGTCATTGGGCCTCAATGAATATGCATGACTGGGGCCTTAATGCATAGTTATGATCAATCTAATCAATGAATATGCATGACTGCATCATGCCCTCTCCCTTCCTGAAGTTAGTTCGCTAGGTAGGGGGCCTCTGTAGCCCTACTTGCCTGGCTATTTTGGAAAACAAAGGCATCTTGATTGCTCTGGTTATATTCAGAAACCAGCAATCTAGTTCTTTGTCCCACAAAGCCCCTAAATTCGTAGTGATTTCTTATGCAGCAATAGAAAATTAATACACCAACAAACACCTGATCAGCATCTGTCCCTGACCTAATGCTTCCCAGAGATCTCCGCACAGGGACTCTCCTTGCTCTGAGTGTCTACTACACAGATTGGTAGAACTTACTGCCTCCACTTCCTGATTTAGGATTCAGCTGTACTTTTTTGAATTATTGAAAAGTATCAGATGTGTATCTTGTCTCTATTATTAAAGACCTTAAAGGCGATTTCGAGCAGCTGTCCTATAGGCATTCCCAGGCCACCCTCTAACTTCTGCAACTTCTTCCAAATATCGTGGGCACTCTGGGAGATGAAGGTCATATTCAAAAGCCGGAGTTATTAGGGTATTCAGGATTTTTATCAGTGTACTGATGGAACGTGTCCATCACTCTTTCTAAGAAGGTGGAGGGGTCCTCTGTCTCTCCCTGAATAACTTCTCTAATCTTCTGTAGACTCTTAGGTTTGGGAGCCCCATTTTGCAAGCCAGCAATCAAGCAATCTTTATACAACTGGAGTCTATTTTTCCCATTCTCCTGGTTCAGATCCCACCCTGGGTCTCGCATAGGGATGGCCTCTCCCCCGGGACTGGTTTGAGGGATCTTGGTTGTGGAGCTTGTTGACCTCTTTTTGAGCCTGTTCTAACACCATATGGTGCTCCTCTGAAGTTAGCAATGTTGTCAAGAGAGCCTGAATGTCCTCCCATGTAGGGCTATGGGTGGAGAAAATGGAAAGTAACAATTCTGCTATTCTATTTGGGTCACTCCAGTAAGGAGGATTTTGATTTTTCTAGTTATACAAGTCAGAGATAGAGAAAGAAATCTGCACTAACATTGTTCCTTCTCTGGCTGGAACTTATCTTAGAGGAAGTTGCCCTGCCCAAGCCCTGGCAGCACCCTCACCGACGAGTGTGGGAAGGTGAAGGGGAAGCCATACCTGAAGTAGTCGAACTCTCACTTTCTGGCTCTCTCTGTCTCCACCAGGCTCTTCCACCCCCTCTGTACTAGAATTAGGCTTCATCCCTCTCCATCCCGACCTGTTGGCTGTCACCACACCTTCCCCATATGAGGGAGGGGTGGCCAAAACAGGTACCGGGACTAATCCTTCCAAGAGGGAGTCCTCTGTTGAGGATTCAGGGAGCACCTTTGCCTTCAGTTTTCCCTGAAAAAGAACTTGGTCAGAAGGTTTAAGGTCTGGTAAAGGGACATGAAAGATTGGATATAGGGGACCTCACCGCATTTCTTTTCACTCCTACAAAACCAATCCAGCTGCAGAATCGTATAGTAAGCCATAGATCCATGCTGTGGCCGTCCTTCCTGGTCTCCTAATTGATATTGGGGCCAAACATTATTGCATAAAAATATCAGTTTTTTCTTAGTCATGGGTTTATAGCTGTACTTTTCCCTGTTCTCTAGAATACAACCCAATTGGGATTTACCAGGAAAAATGAACCTCCCCCCATATCAGGTGCTTTCTCCTTGGTGGATATTAATGGGCTAACTCCTTTCTTCTGAGCAGAATGGTGATTTATTATACTGTCTACCTGAAATCCACCTCCTTTCTAATTATGCTCAATTCAGTCAGAATTCCCTGAATTCTTATTCTGGGCCCCCAACCTCCCTGGAGGTGACTTTCTAGAAGGACTTGAGCATGATAAACTTCTTCTGACCAATGAAACCAGTCATCCTGCCCTCCCCCCGCCCCCTGCAAAGAAAAAAAAGAGACCAGAAATATTCACAAATCTGATGACAGGTGTTATACAGATAAGGATTGACGTGTACACGAAGATGGCACGAGACCTCTGAGGCTTCACAAGGACAAACACACATACACACAAACAGTAAGCAAACACAAACCACGGCACATTTTCAATTCCACACTCAGCTGGCCCTACACTCAAAGCAGTTCTGCTTGCTGCAACCTCTCAGACAACCCTCTCGGATGACAGAGGTGATCTCAGTGACCCTATTCATACACCTTACCCTGAAACCTGAAACCAAGACTCTAGAGCCACCACAAGTCCCTTCTCGCAATCCTACTCATGGGGTCAGTCATCTGAGTCCCCGCTCACCTCAGAAACCAAGGGCTCAGGTCCCGCTCTGGAAACCTCAGGCCTGTCCTATCTGCCCCAGCCCTGAGCGCAACAGGGAGAGGAGTCATGGACTCACCTCTTGGGATCCCTCCTATGCCAGTCTTGCTTCCTTTTCACCCACCTCTTTCTGGTGCAGTTGGGGACTGGCACTTCTGTGGCAGGCCCAGTTCCCGCTGACAGTCTCCCTGGAGGCAAATGAAACCTCTCGAGGCTGCTTGTCAAGAGAGCTGTCGATCAATCCCAGGCCCCGCCCCAGGGCCAGCGGGTCTCAAGCAGCTAGAAGCCCCACATTGGGCACCAAATTTGTAATCGCAAAATGCATATCTGAGCCACCTGCCACAAAAGCCAATACTAAGACGGGGTAAAGGTGAACAACAAGAGGGTTTTATTGTATATTGATATACGGGAGACAGAGGCAGATGAGCTCCTCCAAAAAACCTGTCTCCCAGAACTGGAGACTGGCTAAAGGTTTTGTAGGGACAGGATTATAGTTTCTTTTCATGGTAGTCACGGTTAGCAAGTCCCAGATGAGTTAACCTCTTAGTGGCAATCCTTGAGGGTTATTGGTGCCGTTAGTCATGGTGGTCACGTCCCAAATGAGTTAATCCTTTTACTGGCAATCCAGTAGGTTATCAGTTTGTTTTGCCATGCTCCAAGGAGAAACTTCAGTTAATTTTAAACTTTTACAGGGACTGGAATAGGAGAAGGGAGAAAGAAGAAGAAATATCATGAGACAAAGTGGGGGCTAGTAATGGTGGGAATCAATTATTCAGCAATGGTGGTAATTAATCTTATGCAACCTGTTCCACCTTCAGTCGTTTCCAGCCCAACCAGGCCCCTAAGACATGTAGTTTTCCTGGCTGTCAGCAGAGATGGAGAGTTATGGAGTAATTGTTTTTAATACCTTTGAAGACTGTGAGTCAACATCCCGACTCCTCCCTCCCTGTCTCTCTTCTCAGCACTTGTCCAGGTCCCTCCCTCAGCCAGAGAACAGGGATGCCCCAATTTGACACTCAGACTGATGTTATCTCCAGGGGAGAAGCTGTACAAAGGCCCCTGAGACCCAGGCTCTCCTCTGATGCCCCATTCCCTCCCAGGGACAGAAGAAGAGGATCTCAGGGCCAGGTGGACATGGCTGTGATCCCACACCACCAGTCTGTGTGCCTTGTCTCTTCACAGCCTCTCTCCCAAATGAACCTTGGGACCCCCTGTCAGGGAAGGGCCTTCGGAGGAGAGTGACAGCATGCCCCCATCCTCAGTGGTGACGGGGGTCTGGAGGGCAGCAGCCCTGTTCCTGATGAGGTGCAAGGAATGATAGAGAGGACTAGTTAGAGGTCAAGGGCCTGTCAGGGCAGTAAAAGCAGCCCATCCAATCACTATCCTCAGAAGGCTACTCATCCCTTGGACCTGGGGGCCAACCGTAGTCCCTCCCTCAAGGGGAGCGACACCTCTGGCATTCCCTGTCCCTCTCTCTCACCTTCGCACCCTCACTTCTGGGATCTGCAATCAATAATTTTGTTGACTTACTAATCCAAAGTGGAGCTTGAATGTCCATTAACAGATGAATGGATAAACAAATTGTGGTATATCCATAAAATGGAATATTATTCAGCCATAAAAAGAAATGAAGCTCTGATACATGCTACAACATGGATGAACCTTGAAAACATCATGCTAAGTGAAATAAGCCAGACACAAAAGAACAAATATTGCATGATCCCATTTACATAAAATGTTCAGAATAGGCAAATCCATAGAGACAGAAAGCAGATTAACAGTTGTGGGGAGTCTGGAGATAGGTAAGAATGGGGAATGACTGCTTAATGGCTATTGAGTTTCAATTTGGGGTGATGAAAAGTTTTGGAACTAGATGGCAGTGATGGTTGCACAATATTATGAATGTAATTGATGCCACTGAATTGTACCCTTTAAATGGTCAAAATGGTAAATTTTATGTGTATTTTGCCATGATAAAAAAATAATTAAAAAAAAAAGAAAGTAGAGTTTGAGACATACTTCTAGAAGTTACCTCTGAAGAGCCAGAGAAGGACATGCAAGGGGCTTCCACTAACGTTCACATCATCTTCCCACCATCAGGTGCGTGGGTAGTGCTGATGAGGAAAGTGAGATGTGCTCACGTAGGTCAAGGTTCACACCAAGGTCAAACTGCTGATCAGAAGTCAAGCCAAAGTTGAACCACAGACTCTGGTGGGTCAACTTCCCCTCGAGGCCTGTGCTCCTTCTTCTCGGTCAGGCAACCACCACCAGTTGCCATGGTGTCCATTTCCACTCATGGTGACCCTATGTGTGTCAGAGTAGAACTGTGCTCCATAGGGTTTTCAGTGGCTACTTCTTCAGAAGTAGATCACCAGGCCTCTCTCCCAAGGCATCTTTGGGTAGACTTGAACCTCCAACCTTGGCAACCTAGCACATTAACTATTTGCACCACCCAGGGACTTCCAGTCAGGCAACACCTCTCACAAATTCAGGATTCCTGCAGCTACAGGAGGAGAAGGTAGGCTTGGAGTTTAGGAATCTCCAGTTTAAAGTGATACAAACTGAGGGGAGCTTGGATACCATAAGTCTTGGAGAGGATGAACAGGACGCCTCTGAGAGAAGCTATGGGGTCAAATTCTGACACCTGTGCGCGAGCCTCCTGGCAAGGCGCCTCCACGCTCAGGGACACTGCCACTCTCAGAGGGATGGGAAACTCTGAGCAGCTATCCTGTCCAAGGGTCCAGCCACGCCCAACCTTCCCTGGCCCTACAGAGTGCTTCCCAGGACAGAGGCACACCCTGGCCTCTGACCACCTTGGAGTCAGGGTGCCACTACACACTGAATAGACAATGTTTTAGAATCAGTGAAACCAAGATATGCTTCATTTTGTAGGTAAGAAGCCAGTGTCAAGTATATAAGCCAGTTTGAAGGCTGTAATGGAGTCCTTGAGAGATGTAAACATTTAACGCACTTGACTGCTAACCGAAAGGTTAGGGTTCAAGTTCACCCAGAGGCACCTTGGAAGAAAGACATGGTGATCTACTTTTGAAAAATCAGCCACTGAAAACTCTATGGAGCACAGTTCTACTTTGACACACATGGAGTCACCATGAGTTGGACTCAACTGGAGGGCAACTGGTTACTGGAAGGCAGTACAATTCACTGATGTTTAATAGAAGCTCAAAGTATATGAGGACATGAATCTTCCCATGTCAGGCCAGAAGCGGTCCAGAAACTGTAGGCAGGGGTACCCAGTGACATGATCATAGGCACACAAAAGCACAGGGCACAACCGGCCTACTGCCAAGAAGGACAAGGGGCAAGGTGTCCCCATCACCACCGCCAACACCCCACCCGCCATGGTGCAGATGGAGATGAAGAGGGCAGGAGAGACAGACATCTAGAAGTGAAAGACTGCAACCTGGAAGCCTCTCTGGCATGGGCAGTGAAGGGTCCAGGCCACGAGGAAAGCTATGCCTGTGCCTCCAAGCACCACCACCCAGACTCTCTGCTGGTGCTCACTCATCCTTCTGGGGATCTCCCTAAAGGCTGCCAAGTTTCCCTTCCATGTGCAATAATTGGGAGCAGGAAGTTCAGGTTCAAGGTGGGGAGATGAGTCACACATAGGGCTGCCCCAGACATGAAGATAACGGGACATCCTGATCCACTGTCAGTAGGATTTACTGGTTCACAGAGGTAGAAGGAAGTAGAAACAAGGGCCTGTCCTCACCCTGGCCCAGCCACATTCACACCTACTCCTGCCAGGTTATGGATTGGCACAGTCTCTTGCGCCATGCTATCTATTGCATCAGGAATGAGGACATCTCCCGAGAGATGTCATGCAGATGAATAGTGAATTGAGAACAAGATTTAGCACTAGCTTTGTTAACAGCCCTGAAATCCCATCTCTCTTTTCCTCTCCTCCCGCAGTACAGCAGGATCAGCTTCTGTGAGGCGTTGCCCTGGACATTTAGCAGAGACCCAGAAAGAAGGTGGAACCATGGCCATGGAGACCCCGGTGTGGACACATAACCAAGGAGGATCCCCAGAGCCCAGTGGGCAGGTGCTGGTCAGGGACTCGGTGCCTGGCTTGCTCTCCCAGACACTGACAACTTGGCTTATGCCTGGCCATGGGGAGATATGTTCTGTTGACCTGACAGCAGGCTCCAGATAAGTCGGTCCTCACTGTTGGTTATAGCTCAGCCTTCCAGGACAAACGTGACATGTGTGAGGTCTGGCAGACCCTGTACCTGACTTGTCCTCAAACCAGCCTGACACTACAGAAGGGGGCATGTTTCTCTTCTGGCCTGATATCAGGTCCCATTCCACCTGGTCCAGGAGCTTTCCCTGACCGCATCTCCACGGGGGCTGACTTCTCCATAAGCAACCCATCAGGGTGCTCAGCAAAAGAGGGCAATATGAGGGCTGGGGCAGGATGGAGGCAGATCTCTGACACCTCTGACACCTTGACACCCTGACCCAAAGAGGAACTTCCTCTCCTAAGGGAGGAAAGTTCCTGGAGTGACTTCAGGGATGGTCTATCTCCCCTTTTCCTGAGAGCCAATGCAGATGGAGGAGGACATGTCTTAAGGGACAGGCTCTGCGAGACCCGTGGGCCTTGGGTGTTGTTCCCCAGGAGGGTCAGTCAACTCAACAGGAAGTCTGGGATGAGTGGGGCTGAAGCTATATAAGGTCAAGGTGTTTGCTTCTGATTTTAGAGACCTCTCTTTTTCTCCGGGGTCCCTGTTCTCACTTCCCTCTCTCTCCTTCACATGCCCCATCCCTACACTCCTGCAGTTTGTTTTGCTTATATTACAGATTGCTTTCTTTAATTTAATGTTATATTTCAGAAATCGGTCCATATCAGTACATAGGTGTTTTCTCACTGTTTTATTTTTTTATTATAGTAAATATGTATGGACAGTGGCATTACTAGGAAGGTGTAGGGGGTGCGGACTGTGCTGGCTGACACTGTCAGACAGGGTGACACCAAAATGACTGTCTATAAAATTTTTGTGCATTGTTTCAGCAGAAATTTATTACTTTTTATAAAACTATCCTTGTAGGTAGTTATAACAACAAAAACATTTTTTATAAGCCCAGCTCACATGTTTCAATATACCTACAAGGCTAAAACGCCATGCTAATTTACTTTTTGAACCTTCTAATGTGCTCGGTCAGAGCTGTCATTATTACCCAATTACGATGTCGCTTCGAATCACATGGTTTCGTCTGCACCCTTTCATTGCTGCCAGTGTTTTTATAGTTGCTGCTTTTGTCAAATTTTCTGGTGTTTTAGCTACAATATTGTGGAAATTAGTATTTGTGAACATATATCTGTAACTTTTTTGAGAGTGAAGTAGTAATTAAAGGAAAAGAAGGAGAAAAATCAAAAAAGGCTTCCCCTCATTTACTAATAATGTAATTCAACAAAGATTTTACAAAACAATTTTGTTGTCAGTATTCATATAATCTAAGAAATATTCCATTTAAGCAATTTACAACTATATTACATATTATTCTACGAGTAAAATTGATAATAAACATTACCAAGGATTCTGTATGTTCTGGTATGGGAGGAGGTCCATGGTGTGGGGTGACACCATGACACCAACCCTAGTGGAGGTGACACTGGGTGACACCAACCCTAGTGATGCCATTGTATATGGAACAAAACATTTGCCATTTTAACAAAATCTCCACATGTACACTTGCCATGTTGTTCAACCATCATCCTTATCCATGCAGTTTTTGAGGTTCCATATTATGCTGGCAAAGGAGAGAGAGAGAGACTTCTCAACTGGAGGGGGAGAGTCAGGCATGGTGTGGCTGGTGCTCTGCCCTAAGTGTGACTGTGACTCTCTTTGACATCTGTGCCAAGGGCAGGGCAGGGCTGAGGTGCCAGGAAAAGAGAACCAGGGGGCATGGCTCAGGAAAATCTCCTTCTGTGTGTGGGACAGTGTGAGCGGGCTGGTTTCTGGGGGCAGCTTACATACCTGGAGGTCTAGGTGTGGAAGAGGGGCAGAAAAGGTGCAAAACTAGGAAGGCAAGGGTGGAACTGGGTAACAGTCCCCATAGGGCTGCTGGGCAGGCAGGGCACTTACCCCAGTGTCATGCTCCTTCCAGACCCTGGTTTCTCCCTGTCCTACCCTCATCCCCTCCCCACCTCGGCCACCCTACCCCCCCTCCATAGAGAACAGATTCAGTCCCTGGGGGGACCATGGGGAACAACTCATCACCAGCCAATGCTTCGCCAAGCATCCCCTTCCCTGAACTCTGTTCCTCCAAGCAAAGGGCAAGTAGAACAGGTGCCTCAGAACAGGCTTCCCAGGACAGACTCCTGGCTGCATGCTCTCTACCTTGCCAGGCCCTCACTTGGCCAGTGTCTCTAGATCCGGGCCTCCTCTCTAACTCCTGGATTGGAGTAGATTTGGGGATGGGGTCCTGGAGGCTGAACTGCTGGGGCCCCACAAAGCTCTCCACCCACCAAGGCACAAGTGGACTGGGAGGGCTGGCAGCTCCACCCTAGGTAAACAGTGCCTGGCAAATGAACACTCAGCCCCATGACACATCTGTGGCGGCCCCAGTTCCAACTTTCCCAGGGTAGCACCCGCCTCACAGATGGAGGTTCTCCGGGCAGCCCAGCCTTGCCAGCCCCACCAGGCCAATCTCACCACCTCGACCTCAGGTGTGTGCCTGTACTTGCCCTGGATTATGTGTGCACCTGTGTTGTTAACTCATCTACACCAGGGGGTTGAGCCAGGCATTGTTCACGTTTCCTCTGGTCCTGTGGCCCTAACAGAGCTCCTCCCAGAGGGTTTGCACAGCACATGTTCTCCAGTGCCTGCATGCAACTGCGTCTTACCTTCTCAGAAAGCCCCTCTCCCTGAGTCTTGGCTTTCTTATCTGGAAGCAGCAGTAATAACAGGACCTGCCTCCAGGGGTGGGGGGTGGGGGGTGAAGGAAATAATCAGAGTTGGATTAGGAAGAGTGAGGTCAAGTGCCCTGAGCACTGGCAACACAGGGACCATTGCCATTCAGGCGACTCCAACTCTGACTCCGACTCGACTCATAATAACCCCATGTGTGTCAGAGTAGAACTGTGCTCCAAAGGATTTTAAATGGCTGATTTTCTGGAAGTAGATTGCTGAGGCTTTCTTCCAGGCACCTCAAGCTGCCGACCTTTTGGTTAGCAGCCCAGCTTGTTAACTGTTTGCACCACCCAGAAACTCCAGCAACACAGAAGAATCCTTTAAAAAGGATGAGTGGGAGGAATCCTTTAAAAACGTTAATTTGATATTGGATTTTCTTTTTACACATTGAGAAAACTCAGAACTCTGTTGAGCTTTCTTCTATTAGAGTTTGGCAATGTTTTACTTAGAATTCCAAATGTCAGTGCTTCGGGCTTCTAAGGACTTTGTTGGGTCCTAGAAGCTATGCAGGCAGGCAGGGCTTGGCACAGGGGAGGCTCTCAGCAGATGTCAGCTTGACTCTGCATTGGTCTAACACCTGACCTCCTTCCCCGCGGTTCCCCTTTTTCTCTGGGCTCCATTGTCCACCCCAGGACTTTACCACTTCAGGTCCTCCAGAACCCTTTTCATCATCTCACATAGTGTATAGTAATTTCATTTATTTTCTCTCTCCTCCACTATTGTCTCTCTTTTTTTAGACCTAGGAAAAAAGCTACTTTAATTTTAGCCCATGGGTACGTTTTTTGTTTTACACTTTAGAATTTGTTTTAAATTTTTGTTGTTGTTAGCTGCTGTAGAGTCCACTCCAACTCATGGCAACCATACGTACAACAGAACAAAATATTACCTGGTCCTGTGTCATCCTCACAGTCACCAGCATGTTCAAGTCCATCATTGTGGCTGTTGTGCCAATTCTTCTCACCAAGGGTCTCCCTCACCCTCTTGGGCCCTCTGCTTCACCAAACATGATGTCTTCTTCCAGCAATTGATCCTTCCTAATGACGTGTCCAAAGCAAGCAAGTCAGACAATGTTCTATTGTGATCCATAAGGTTTTAACTGGTTAATTTTCAGAAGTAAACCACAAGACCTTTCTTCCTAGTTTGTCTTAGCCTGGAAGCTCTGTTGAACCCTGTCCACTGTGGATGACCCTGCTGGTATTTAAAATACCAGTGTCATTGCTTCCAGCACCATAGCAACATGCAAGCTACCACAGTATGAAAAACTGACAGGTAGTGGTTTAAATTTTTACTGAGGTATAATTTATATATAGTATAGTACAAGCGTCTTAAGTGTATAGCTTAATGAAACTTTGTCTTTATAAACTTATGTGACCATCACCCAGATGAAGATAGAAAATAATTTCATCACCCCAAAAACTTCTCTTTTGCCTGTTTCTAGTTAACACTCCCAAGAGATAATCCCTATGAGGACTTTTATTCCCAATGATTTGTTTTGTCTGCTCTTAAATGTCATGTAAACGGAATAATTTAGTATATAAATGGTTTCTTTTGCTCAGCATTATGTCTATGTGATTCATCCATGTTGTTGTGTCTCCAAGGGCTGCTGTAACAAAGTACCACAAACTGGGTGGCTTATAGGAACAGAAATTTATTCTCTCACAGTTCTGGAGTCCAAATCAGTATTGTTGGCCCAGTCATATTTTCTCTGAAGGCACTAGGGAAAGATCTTTTCTTGTTTCTTCCAGCTTCTGGTCACTCCAGGCATTCTTTGGCTTATAGATGCATCTGTCTGTCTCTCTGTCTCTTCTCTTCTTTTATAAGGACACCATTCAGATTGGATTAGGACCCACCCTACTCTTTTATGACCTCATCTTAATTTAACTGATAATACCTTCAAAGACCCCATTTCCAAACAAGGTCACTTTCACAGGTATGGGGTAAAGACCTCAGCATATTTCTGTGCGGGACACAATTCAATCCATAACATGGCGTATATTGGTAGTTTTTTTTTTTTTAATTGCTGGATGGTATTGTATGAATATACTTCAGTTTGTTTATCACAATGGTTTGTGTACCCAAAGGGGCCTCACTCTTTCCTCCTTTGCTGCTCTGCCCCTGGCCCTAGGGTGACCCTGCTTTCCAGATCAAAAATAGATACATACTATCTGACTTTGGAGGAGACAAAAGGACAGAATTTCCTTGAAGTTGAAAATCTATGATGTATGGGTTCATATCTATTCCTCATTCATTCATCTAAAAAATTGTCTGTAATGGTCCACTATGGAACTATACCCTACTATTTTGGGGTATAAGCAGGGTGGACAAGACAGGCCCTCCCTGACTTCAGAGCAGACATCTGGGCTGCTTGATGGTTCCCCTACCCCAGAGACAGGATTGATTAGTTCAGGTGGGTAAAGGGTGGGTGGTGGGTCACTCAGGGCTGTGGTCTAGTGTTGATTTCACTTTGCAAATAGTAAATACCTGTTCAGCACCAAGTATAAAAGCCCCTCTGGATCTGTCTTCTTCTCTGTGGGATAAAAAGGCTGTACTGGGATGTTTTTGATATCTCCTTCAGCTCAAGGAGGTCCCTGGGTAGTGCAAACGATTTGCATTCGACTACTAACCTAAAAGTTGGTGGTTCTAACTCACCTGGCAGTGCTGCAGAAAAAAAGCCTGATGAACTGCTTCCATAAAGATTCCAACCAAGACAACCCTATAGAGCAGTGCTATTTTATAACATATGTGGTCTCCATGATTTGGAATCATCTTTACAGGTATAGGGGTTAGGATATTAATGTGTATTTGGTAGGGGGTGGGTGGAGCACGATTCAATCCATAACAGTGTGTGTGTGTAGTTAAAGGAATTAGAGAGCCAGACATACAGGTTCTAAGCCTCCACATTTTCAGAGAGAAGCTGTAAAAGCAGTGAGGCATTCAGGAGGGTGGCTAGAGATAGGGCACAAGTAGAGTGGAGGGCCAGAGAGGCACTAGCCTCAAGCTGGAATTGATGATACAATGCACAGAAGGGAGCATCAAAGGACACCCTGGAGCATCTGTTCATGCATCCTTCCTTCCCTCTGTCCTTCTATCCCTTCATCTGTCCATCCACCCATTCACCTGTCCATCTGTCCATCTTTCCACTCACCTGTCCTTCTGTCTATCCCTCCATCCTTCATTCCACACAGTGTGTTGAGTGCTCACTATGGACCAGACTCTGTGAGAAGGGATTGATTTCAGGTTCGAAATGGAGAAGGCAGGCGATTGACAATTGCCTTTCATGCTCTGTGCAAGAATCTAAGTGATCACAGCAAACTGTTAAAGGTGTTGAGTGGACTGGGGTGGGAGAGTGAGTGGTTATACCCAAGAAAGAAAATAGGAATACCAAGAGGGATTACAAATGGTTTGTCCTTCTATTTTTCCATTTTCCGTAATGCCACTATCCTGTCTTCATTGTAAATGAAAGGGATAATGTGGCACAAATTAAATATAAATCCTGAGACTGGAAAAAAGAATACAATCACATATTACCTGTATGAAATGAATACCCATTTTTTAAATGTGAGCTGGACCAGAGCCAGCCCCTTTCGACTTTCACACCATGGGCAGAGACTCAAAGGAAACATGGTGATGGATTTTAGCTTTAAAAACAAGAAAACAACAATAACAAAAACAAAGACCTTTCATAGGGTCCTATCGAGAAGGCTGTGAGAAATAGGACCAAGGAGGTATAGAGCGTCACTCCCTGGGAGTTGGGCTGGAAATGAATAAGAGGAATGGGATGGAAGCCTGCTCAGAGGCAGCTATTAGAAACATAGAATCACCATCTAGCATATTCTTTAACCTCCTTGAGCCTTAGCTCTCTCTGGGAAATGAGGCTGTTCAGCCCTAACTACCTCAAGGGTGAAAAGTGGAAGAGCTGATGTTTCCCTGGGGCTGGAGAAGTTCATAGCCTGCTGTATATTCTCAGATACTGTTGGCATTATCAAATTATGTCTTTATACTCACCATCCTAACCCACGGCCTTCCACTGCTGTAGGTCAGTTAGGGTCTTCTCACTGCAACAACCATCCTTCCAGTTGCCATCCAGTCAACCATGACTCCTAGTGACCCCAAGTGTGTCAAAGTAGAACTGGGCTCCATAGGGTTTTCAGTGGCTGTAATCTTTTGGAAGCAGTTTCCAGGCCTCCAGACTCTGGGTGGACTTGAACCACCAGCGTTCAGTTAGTAGTCAAGTGCTTTATTGTTTGCACCACCCAGGTACTCTGAAACAGCCATAGAGATGTCTAGTCTATCAATCCTAAGGGAGAGAAATAGAGACACCCAATGTGATATCCCCCCATTGGGCTGAAGGCCAGCCACTTGGGCAGGTGACCAGCTTGGAATGGCTCCCTGAGTGAGGCTGTGAGGGAGCAGCACTGAACTGCAGGGGAGGCCAAGCCTGGCCGGTCCCATGACTAAGGTGCCCTCGGGCAGGGGAGGAAGTTCATTGGAAGCATGGGATATTGCATCACAAGGCCCAGTGACACAACCTCTCCTTGGAAGGAGGGTTAAGACTAGCCTGGGCTTCCTCGATTCCCCAGTCATTTGCCCAACTGCCATCTCTGTAGCCATGTGCCCAGGGTGGTTGGCCCTCGTGCCCCTATTCCTGCTGAGTCCAGGCACCCAGGCCTTCTACAGCCAGCTCATGAAGTGCTTTGAGGACCCCCAGTATGAAGCGTTGCTGCAGGTGGCGAGAGTGGGGCTGGGACAGACGATCGAAAGTAAGCGAGTAGTGGTGATTGGTGCAGGCATGGCTGGGCTTACTGCTGCCAAGATCCTGCAGGATGCAGGCCACCAGGTACGCTATGGGATGAGGGAGGGAGGGGTTAGCTCCAAGACAGAGGGGAGAGAGAGCTGAGTGGGACAGCCTCAGAGAGGTGGTGCAGGGGTTGGTATTAGAGATCTGGGCAGGGATAGAAGGGCTAGGGGAGCTGAGTGATCTGACAACTAGGTTCTAAATCCCATAACCAGAGGGAGACCTCGGGAAGGGCTATGGGAGCTGGGTCTGCAGGGAGGGAAAAGGAGAATGTGGAGGGGACATGGACACCTTTATTGAGACCCGGAACTGTCTATCTTTCTAGGTAACTGTCCTGGAGGCCTCAGGGCGTGTAGGTGGCAGAGTAGAGACACACAGAGTGCCTGGGGCACAATGGTATGGTGATCTGGGCCCCATGAGAATCCCTGCCAACCACAGGTAAGGGTTGGGGGAGGTGGGGAATGGATGAGGAAGTCAGGGCAGGAAAGGATGGACACTGGGGTGCTGGCCCAGGGGTCGGAGACCCTGCTTCTGGTTCCAGATCTGCCCTAACTCACTGTGTGGCTCCATGCCTATCCCTGAACCTCTCCCAGTCTCATTTTTTTAATCTGCATAATGGACATAACCATATCTACCCCACCTACCTGGAAGGCTATTTTGAGGATCACAAAAGATAACTGGGATGAGAAAGCACCTTGACAGGCCAAAAGTGGTCCGGTTTGTAAACAATCATTGTGATGGTTGCTAATGGTAGGAATAATAAAACATCTTTCTGTGGGAAATGTGTGGTGTCTGGGAATCACAGGTGTGATTGTGGGAGACCTGGGGTTCCCAGAGCTGGCGTGGGCCCTCTGCTGGTGGAAGGATTTCCTGTAAGGTGGACCCGAGCAGGGGTCTCAGAGGACCCCATCTGGAGACATGGGACTGTTGATGTGGCCTCTGTGGAGGAGAAGCCCAAGGGCATTCTCCCCCAGGACCCTTCACGACACCTCCAGACCCCAGAGGGGCCGCAGCCTGAAGGCCAGAGATTTCAGGCAAAGTGTCCTGTGGGTGATTAAATGGGGCCAGCTTGGAGGGGCAGCCTGGTGTATTATGATCAGAGAACTGGCCGAGATGCCACAAGCCCAGGTTCCCTCCTGGCCCTTTCACCATTAACATTGTGACCAAGAGACCTTGAGTCCTCATCTGTGGATTGAGGCTGAAGGGTAGTTCCAATGGCCCTGGTGAATCCTCAAGGGGCAGGGGTGGTCCTCCTTGTCGACTGTCTGCTCCCCAGGACTTGGGGAGTGAGCCCCGGGAGGGAGGGCTGACAGCTTCGTATCATGTCTCAGCAGTCCCTGGCTCCCCCTGCAGGTTCACCCATGAATTCATCAGCAAGTTTTGTCTGAAAGTTGGTGAGTTTTCACAATCCAACCTCCGGGCATGGGTGCTGGTCAACAAGGTGCGAAGGCAGACAGGAGAGGTGCAGTCTGACCCCAGCCTGATGGGCTATGTTGTCAAGGAGGACGAGAAGGGGAAGACTGCAGAACAGCTGTTTAGTCAGTCACTGAAGAAGGTGAGTGAAAGCGGGGCACAGGGTGACCCCAGTGTGTAGCCGCCACTGTCCATCTGTGTGGTCACTACAGGCAAGCCCTCAATGTCACCTCCGCTTCCTCAAATTTCTCTCTTATTTCTTTAAGTGGGATGAAAGGACCCTTGCCCCAGACACTGGGCCTACCTGCACGAGGGCACGACCATACCAGCAGGTTCTTTCTCCACTTTACTGCCTCTCACACAGCTCCTTGACCCACCCCCACCCCACCCTACTCAGACACATGATCAGTGGTCCTCACACACTCTCAGGCCCCCAAATGTCTACACACTTTACTTTGGATACAGCTGTCATTGGTGATTGAAATTGCACATAAAATAAAATAAACCAAACCCATGGAGTCAATTTCAACTCACTGTGACCCTATAGGGCAGAGTAAAACTGCCCCATAGGGTTTCCAGGGAGCGGTTAGTGGATTTGAACTGCCAGCTGTGGCTCTCAACCACTACACCACCATTAAAACCATAAGGGCAAACCCAGGTTTAAGGCAGAGTGATGTAGATGCCAGATTCTGGATTCAAATGCTGCCCCTTGCACTTCTTTCTGCGTGACCCTGGGCAAGATACACACCCTCTCTGTGCCCCAGCTTCTGTAAAATGGTGGTCATTGTGGAACCTCTCTCCCAGTTCGTTGAGAATGTGTAGAAGGTGATAAGAGCAGTGCCATCAGTGGTGAGGGCTAGGATTATAATCGTCATTACTGTAGATACATGGTGGAGGAGGAGAAACGTGGCCAAGCCCTGCTGGAATGCGCAGGCTTCCCACATTCTCTGTCCGGCTGATGTTTACTCAACTTTGAAAATACCTTCATTTTTTCTGACCCTTCTCCCATGGGGACTGTGCTGACAGCCAGGCTCTGTGGGACAGAGACCTCTGTCCAGGTGTCTTGGGCTCCCCGGGGAGTGTTGACCAGCCCATCCCTGGACCCCTCAGCTCCAGCCTCCATCAATAGGTCTGTGGGACCAGGCTCTCAGACCATCCCCACCCCATTCACCATGGCCTTCTTGTTGTTGTTGTTAGTTGCTGTCAAGTCAATTCCGACTCATGGCGACCCCACGTGCGCAGAGTAGAACCACATTTGATAGGGTTTCCAAGGCTTCAATCTTCCAGAAGCAGATTGCCAGGCCCATCTTCCGAGGCCATTCTGGGTGGGTTCAAACTGCCAACCTTTCGGCTAGTAGTCCAGCACTTAACGGTGTGCTCCACACAGGGATGCCCATGGCCTCGTTAGGCGTATAGAAATATGCCCATCTCTGGAACAGGGAGGTAGACCTCCCTCCTCCTAGAGCCCCCAGTCTGATGGGGGAGCCCTCGCCCCTACCTTTGCACACCTTGTAGTCTGTCCACTAGTGGAGATGATGTTTCTGCCATCGGAACACTCACAGTCCTGGAAAGCAAGCCTCAGACACACACACAATTCGAAGGAAGTAAATGAGAGCCTAGAGCCTGGAAGGGCTGAATGGGCCAGAGGGTGAGGCCTAGGCTTTGTGGGGAGCTCAGTTCTTCTGGAGGCACCCTTTGTCAGCACATCCACCTTCCCTCTTTCCCCATGCCCAGGTGGTGGAAGAGCTGACGAAAAGTAGCTGCAAGAACGTGCTAGAGAAGTACGACTCCTTCTCCACCAAGGTCAGTTCCCTGGGACCCCCGCTTCCTGCTGCCCACCCCCCATCCTGCGTTGGCTCCCCAGAAATTACAGTGGGACCACCAGCCCCAGGCATAGGCTTGTAGCAGGATATAGGGATGTTCAGCCTTACATTTGCCGTTCCTAGCATGGAAACCTCTCTGCAGCCCACAGCCAGAGGGAGGCAGTACACAGAAGCCACGTCATTTCTGCTTTAAACCCTCCCATGGCTCAGGGTACCTCCAGAGTATGAGCCAAGTCCTCCGTTCTCCCACTCACCTGTGCCAGCCACACTGGCCTCTGCTGTTTCTTAACTGCATCAAGCCCAGTCTAGCCTCAGGACTTTTGCACTGTCTGTTCCCTCTGGCTGGAAGGCTCTTCTCCCATATATTCACATGGCTAGCCCCGTCTTCTTCAGGTCGTTGTTTAGATGTCCCCTTTGAACCGAGGCTTCCCTCTCTCCACTCTGGAAGTCCCTTCCTATCTTCCTTTCCCCATTTTCCTCCACTACATGTATCACACTGTATATTTTACTTGTTTGTTTCTGGTCTTTCTGCCCTGATAAAATGTAAGTTCCATGAGGACAGGAGCTGTTTTATCTGTCCATATGCCCAGTGTCTAGCAGGAAGGAAGGAATGGAGGGAGAGAGGAGGAAGGAAGGAAGAAAGAGGGGAAGGATGAAGATAAGGAAGGGAGAGGGAAGACAGGAAATAGGAAGGAAGGAAAGAATGGAAGGAGGGAGGGAGGGAGGAAGGAAGGATGGAAATCAGCAAAGACCGCCCAAATGAGAACAAGCAAAGGCTATTTATTCAGAGCTTGTGTAGCAAGGGAGTCAGTCACCATTACTAGACTTTGGCAGAGACTCGAAGGCAGCCAGGGGAGTGGGAAAGCTTTATAGTGGAAAAAACGGAAGGCTTCAGGTGTGCCCTGATTGGAGGGCGTTGGCATGGGGAAACTGTTGGTGGGTTAACTAGAAGCGGGGCATCCTCTGTGATTCATTGGGAGAGCATATTTGGCTTTCTCTGGTTTGTCTTAAATTGGAAGTGAGGGGGAAAAGATTTAGGGAAGCTGCCAGTTGTTGACAAAGCCCTGACTGTTTTGGGTCAATTGCTAAAGAGGTTGTGGTTTGGTTTCCTAAATTGGTTGCTGCAGATTACGGGCCCAAGTTCTATTTTGGTCTGACCATTGTCTAAATACTCAATGTGTCAGAAGGAAGGGAGGGAGGAAGAGAAGAAGGAAGAAGAGATACAGGTACTGGTGAATACAGCGAATTAGAAAAGATAACTGTGCCCCTGCCTTCAACACACCCACCCTCTCCACTCATTGAGGCAGGGAGCGAGTTGACTCTCTGGGCCCTGGTTGTCCAGGCTGCAGGTCTCCTATTCCATTGTCTCTCCAATCCCTCTTTGTTGTTGTTGCTCTTCCTGGGATGGTGGGGCCTTGTGGTTTTGTCTTCTTGTTTAAAGGAACATATTGAGTAATGGGGTTTTGCCCAAGCTGGCACTAGGCCAGCCTTGCTCTGCCTACACACCAGATGCCCAGCCCCCAAAGCTGTCTGTCCTGGTGAAAAGGGACCAGCTCCACTCAGTTTATCCAGGACTTTCCCTCTGCCCGTCAGTCCTGCACAGACTTAACCAGCTTTGTCGTGTCCACACTGGGTTTGCGTGGAAGAAGGGAGCAGAGGCAGAGGACAGGTTACAGTCTCCGGCCAGATGGGTGCACAGGAAGCAGACCTCAGCCATTTGCTGTGGGGTGGTACACCCTGGTGGTGTAGTGGTTAAGAGCTACAGCTGCTAACCAAAAGGTTGGCAGTTCAAATCCACCAGGTGCTCCTTGGAAACCCTATGGGGCAGTTCTACTCTGTCCTATAGGGTCGCTATGAGTTGCAATTGACTCAATTGCAACAGGTTTTGGGTTTTGGGGTTTTCTTGTTAGGGACAGTAGGGGTGAGGGCAGGATGAAAAGGAATATTCAGTACTCAGATTCCTCCTGGCTTGGTGTGAGGGCACAGCTCTCACAGGGCAGGTCAGAGAAGCCAGTTGGGTCCAACATGTTTGCAGGCGCACATGAAGACTGGATCTCAGTTTTCCCAGCTGTAAAATGGGGGTAATAAATTACTTTTAGGATTGCATATGAGAATCAAACAGGTGAATTATGTGAAGGGCTCAGAATAGGGTCTGCAGGTGGGGAGTGGCACTAAGTGTTAGCTATTTTCCTTGTTATCAGGATTGAGTGGAGCATTTTGAGCACCGTCCTCAGAGCCGTGTGAGCGAGGCAGAACCTCCATGGCCCCTTAGGCTGAGTGTGCACCTGCGTTCTGCCATTCTACCCCGTCTGTTTCTGTTCCTTGCTGTCTCTGAGCTGGAAGCAAGGGGTCACACATCCCCCGCCCTCCCTCACCCAAGCATTCTCACCTGCTTGCCTTCTTTCCTTGCACACATCCAGGAGTTCCTGATAAAGGTGGGGAACCTGAGCCGCGGGGCTGTGCGGATGATTGGGGACCTGATGAACACAGACACCGGCTGCTTTGAGTCCTTCTTAGAGACCCTGCGTTATACCACGTTACAGTACCAGAAGTCCCGGTAGGAACGAGTGGCCGGGAGGAGGAAGAATGTGCATCGGTTTGTCAGTTACTAACCAGAGCAGTGGTAGGACTAGAGAAAAATCCGGTGAAGATCCCAGAAGAAAGGGCGGGGGCGGGGGCGCTAGACGGCAGAGGTTTCCAAACACTAGTGTGCATCAGAATCACGCAAATGCTCGTTAAACACAGATTGCTGGGCCCCAGCCCCAGAATTTCTAATTCCAAAGATCCGAGGTGGGGCCTGAGAATTCATATTTCTAACACTTTCCAAGGGATGCTGCTGCTGCCTATCTGGGAATCCCACTTTAAGAACCCCTGGCTATCCTGTCAGGAGGCTGCAGTTCTTCTTTGCTCTGGGCCTCTCCTGTTACAAAAACTGTGGCTGCAGCTCTGCTCCAGGGTTCTTTGCAGGGGGGTGGGCCATGCTGTCTTTCAGCCCAGGAAGATGTACCAGAGGCACTCACCCTAGGCCCCCAGCCACCAAACCACTGGCCGCTGGCCACACTTTCTGGGACCGCAAAGATATGATGCACCAGGATATACTCTCGCTTGGTGTTCATAAGAACTACTTTTACAAAACAGGCTGCAGACATTTAGGAGGCGACAAACTGAGGCTTCCAGGCCTGAGAGGCTGAGAGGCTGATTCATGTAGTTAGTTTTTGCTTTGTCCTCTTCTTTCCCCTGTAGTATCCCCTTGACTTCTGCCCAGCATTTTTATTCAGGGTAAAATCATATGCCGTAGAGTCAACTCTAATTCATGGTGGCCCCATGTATATCAGAGTAGAACTGTGCTCCATAGGGTTTTCAATGGATGATTTTTTTCAGAAGTAGATTGCTAGGCCTTTCCTTTGGGTGAACCGGAACCACCAACCTTTCAGAGAGCAGCTGAGCGCCTTAACTATTTGCGCACCCCAAAAACTAAACCAAACCTGTTTCCATCGAGTCTGACTCATAGTGACCCTATAGGACAGAGTAAAACTGCCACATAGGGTTTCCAAGGAGCAGCTGGTGGATTTGAACTGCAGGCCTTTTGGTTAGCAGCCTTAGCTCTTAATCACTGCCCAACCAGGACCAGTGACTCCTTATTCAGGGTAAATCTGTGTAAATACAAACCAAGGGCTGCCTTGAAACAGAATGAATCCCAAGACAGACAAGTGGGCTATCACAATAGAACGAAGGTTGTATCCATGCTGCTGGGTTCTCTCTGAGGGCATCATGTAAAAAGGACTGAAAAAGCGCTGTCAGAGCCTAGGGTCTTTGTCTGCCCCAGGAGCTGGGCATCCTGGGCCACTGCATGGAGGTGACCACCCACAGGGGCAAGAAAGGAGTGATTGAGAGCCGGCCCACAGTCTACTCTCTAAGCTTGCACTCTCTAGCAAGGGACTGAGTTGTTGTTAGTTGCCATTGAGACAATTCAGGGGCATGGCAACAGCATGTATGCAGAGTAGAACTGGGCTCCGTAGGGTTTTCAAGTCTATGATCTTTCAGAAGCAGATCATCAGGCCTTTATTTACAGGCACTTCTGGGTGGGTTCAAACCACCAACTTTTTGGCTAGTAGTCAAGCGTTTAACCATTTGCACCACCCAGGGACTTTGCAATGGCCTGTACCCTCCCAGAAACTCAAAAAAAACAAAAAAACAAAAACAAAGACAAAAACCAATGGCTATGGAGTTGATTCCAGGTCATGGCAACCTCATGTATGTCGGTGTAGAACTGTGCCCCATAGGGTTTTCAGTGGCCGATTTTTTGGAAGTAGATTGTCAGATCTTTCTTCCAAGGCACCTCTGGGTGAACTCTAACCTCCAAGTTTTCGGTTAGCAGCTGAGTGCATCTGTTTGCACCACCCTGGGACTCCTAGAAGGGATGCCTTTTCTGATTTGTCAGCCCAAAGGGGTTGCCTTTCTGTAGTTTCCTGTAGCTAATGGCCACTTTGCCTGGCAAGCCCTGCTGCCAGCTGCTTTGCCTCTCTAGCACACAGGGCCAGAGCAAATCCATTAGAGAAACAGGCTTCTGACCAGTTCAAATGGCCTACCCTCTGCATGACCTTGTCCGTTGACTTCTTCCCTCGACCTCTTTTGCCTGCTTATTCTCAGGTTTGATGAAATCATTGGGGGCTTTGACCTGCTCCCCAGGGCCCTGCATGATGCCCTCTTGCCAGGGACGGTGCTGTTCCACTCACCAGCAAAGGAGGTGGAGACGTCTGGTGACGTCGTCCACGTCACTTACAAGACAGCTGACCCTCTGCAACCCAAACAGCGTCTGACTGCAGATTACGTCATTGTGACCAGCACGGCCAAGGCTGCCCGACTCCTCCATTTCCAGCCACCACTCTCCCTTAGCAAGCAGGATGCACTTCGTTCTGTCCACTACAGCAGCGCCACCAAAGTGCTCTTGGTCTGCACACAGTGTTTCTGGGAGCGGGATGGCATCTTTGGCGGCAAGTCCATCACCGATCGGCCTGCCCGCTTCATATACTACCCCAACCATGTCTTCCCCAATGGCACAGGAGTCCTCCTGGCCTCCTATACTCAGGATAAGGACTCCTTGTTCCTCCTAGCCTTGAGTCATGCCCAGCTAGTGGATGTCATCCTGGATGACCTGGCCGTAGTCCACAACCTCCCCAAGGAGGAGATCCAGGCCCTGTGCCCCTACTCCACAGTCAAGCACTGGATCCAGGACCCCTATTCCATGGGAGGCTTTGTCTCCTTCACCCCCTACCAGTATGTAGACTATGGCTGGGAACTTTCCCGACCTGAAGGGCGGGTGTACTTTGCTGGTGAGCACACAGACTTGCCCCATGGCTGGATTGACACCGCCATTAAATCGGGGATTAGGGTCGCGCAGAACATCCATGAGACTGTGGCCTTGGATTTGACAAAAAGCTCTAGAGGCCTGAAAGAGTCCCACTCCAAAACTGAGCTATAACCAGCTTCAGAACACACAGGAATTAGAGTGATTCCACTCACCTTGGGCCACCAAGAAAATACCAAAAACCCAGTGTCTCACCTTATCTCCAACTTTGTCTACAGATGCCAGACGGAGAGGTGTTGTCTAAGGCCAAGAAACAGAGTGACTCTAATATTAGGCATAAATGCTGTTATACCCATGAGTTTAGCTTTGTGAGCAATGTCTCATCATTATCAGCAACAACATGTGATCTAGTGATTAAAACAATAAAGTATTCCTTGAATTTAAGGCTGTCACTAAGTGTTTTATCTACATTCTCTGAGAGACCCAAATAATTATAGAGCTGAGTGTTGAGGTCTGCCTTCCAAGGGCCTCATCTGGGGTCTTTCACTCTTCTATCATTCGTTTAATCTGAGTCCGGTCATACCTCCACTCCCCGCCTCCACTCTTCCACCTCCTGTGAATGTAGGTTTTAAGATAAATTGGAAACTTAAGTACTTAGGTGGAGACAACTGTGTGACCAGCAACATGCTAGATGCTACTCCACGTCATTACAAAAACCATGGTGTACCTATTCTAACGTTACAGACTCCATTTTACAGATGAGAGAGGCTGATTTTCAAAGAGGTTAAATAACTTGCCTGAGGTCACAAATGCTGGTAAAAAGAATGGTCAAAACCCAAACCATCCAACTCCAGATCCTCTTGCTGCTTCTATGCCCAGTGGCTCTGTCTTCTTTTTTGTGTTCTGGAAATAATTAGCAATTAACTTTGGAAACATTCAGCAATAGCTATGTTGAATGCTTGAATGAGTAAAAATTCTCAGAATGCACAGGGCCAAGGCTGCATGGCCCGCCTCCAACCCTGCCCCATTCGCCTGGGTCTTCCTTGCCTGGCAGCCTTGAGGGGTAAAGAGACAGACAAATGGAGTTGATACTGATACAGATGAGGCCTTTCAAACAGTCATATGGGTAAGTTCTAGAGAGGCCCATAATTTGGCAGTGACCTGGCCTGAATTTGGTCCCTAAGGGACCTTTTAGGGGTGAGCAATCACCCAGAGGGCCACAGGAAGGAGCCAGGCAGCTACAAGTTAAGGAAAGGGAGAGTTTGTTCATCATCACAAGGCAACAAGGCACCTTCAGGAAGATCTTCCAAACCAGCAGAGACAGTGCCATTCTCTTTGTAGCCTGAAGGCTGGTACGGAACAGCACGCTATCCAGAAACCTCACTCTGTCAGAATCTGAGATTTGGTCCTACCTGCAAGCTAGTAAATTAGCCTACCACAGTTTAATGGATGCTGGCGGATAACACGAGACTCCTGGGGAGGTTGATGCATTCAACATATCCATTGCTGAATGTCTCCAAAGCTAATTGCTAATAATTTCATGACCAAAAAGTTTTGAGACAAAGGACTTTATTACTCATGGCCCAGCAAGTTCCAAGCAGGCTATGCAGAGGGGCTCAGGTAGACACTATACGTGTAGTGGGCTTCCGTCACAGCTGAGGAACGCTGAGATCAGAGCATTTACCAAGCTTGCTTTTTGTTTGCGGGGGGAGACATTGTCTCATACCTCAAGACTGCTCTCTGAAACACAATTCTGAGAAATGGTCCAGACAAAGAGTGGTCAGGTCCTTGCATTCTTGGCATAGCCAGCAGGAATGTGCGGGGATACTCAGGGCACATGGCAGTCTGCCTGTCCCAACGCTGACCTTCCCAGAACCCAACTACCTCCCTACGGAGCGGTTCTCTGTAGCAGCCTAGCCCCACAAGGCCATTGGCAATCACAGTCTCACACTCTATCACACTGCAAGTGTGGCGTTCACATGGATTAAAACAACTAAAATCTGGTGCTGCCCTTGGTGAACTTGGACATAAGCTTAGGGACTAAGACATACGTCCAAATATGTGTGACAAGTTACAGATATTGGTGTGTGTCAGTAATAAAACAGGGACCCTGGGATGCCAGAGGTGAGCTTCTTCCTGGATTATACCTGCTGGGGGTTAATGACAGCCACTGTGTAAGGAGTAGTTTTTTGGTTTTGGATTTAGACTTTTAAAAAATAATTATATAATCATAGAAAGTTGCAACAATAGTATAAACGGGTGCTATGTACCCTTCACCCAGTTTTCCCCAGTGATGACATTTTTTGTAACTATAGTACAATATCAAAACCAGGAAATTGTCATTGGTATAAAGTGTGTATATAGCCCTATGTCATTTTATCACATGTATAGAACTATAGAACTGTTCCATCACCCTCAAAGATCTCTCTCGTGGTTCTCACATCTCCCTCCTCCCACTGTTGCTAAATTCTGGCAACTACTGATCTAGTCTCGATTTCTATAATTTTGTCATTTTGAGAATGTTATATAAATGGGATCATACAGTATGTGACCTTTCGAGATTGACCTTTTTCACTTAGCATGGTGCCCTGACGTCCATCTAAGTTGTTCTGCATATCAATAGTTCATTCATTTTTATTGCTTGATAGTGTTCCATTCTATGGATGTACCACAGCTTATTTAACCATTCACCTGTTGAACGGTATTTGGGTTATTTTCAGCTTTTGTCTACTACAAATAATGCTTCTATGAACATTCATGTACACGTTTGTGCATGAACATAAATTTTAAATTTCTCTGGGGTAACTCCAAGAGTACCACTGCTGCTTTGAGTGTAAATTGTATGTTTAGTTTCATAAGAAACTGCCAGCTGTTTTCCAGAGTGGCTATACCATTCTGTATTCTCATCAGCAATGTATGAGCGATCCAGTTTCTCTGCATCTTCACAGCCATTTGGTGTTATTACTATTTATTATTTTAGCCTTTCTGATAGGTATGTAATAATATCTCATAGTGGTTTTGATTTGCATTTCCCTCATGACTAATGATGTTGAACATCTCTTCATGTACTTATTTGTCATCCATATATCCCTTTTGGTGAAATGTCTGTTCAAGTCTTTTGCCCATCTTATAAGTGGAATGTTTGTTTTTTACACTTGAGTTTTAAGATTTCTTTATTTTAAATAAAAATCCTTTGCTAGATATGTAGTTTCAAAATATTTTCTCCTAGTTTGTAGCTTGTCTTTTTAACAGGTAACAGGACAAGGTCTTTTGTGAGAAGTTTATTTTGATGAAATCAAATTTATCAGTTTTTTCTTTTCTGATCATACTTCTGGTGTCATGTTTAAGAACCCTTCACAAAGCCCTAGATCCTGAATATTTTCTCCTAAAAGTTTTATAGTTTTGTGTTTTACATTTAAATCTTTGATCCATTTTGAGTTAATTTTTATAAAATGTTTAAGCAGTGTTTCAAATAAAGTATTTTTCTACTAATAAGTTTTATATGCCCATGGTAAAAAAAATCAGCAAATGCAGGAAATTACAACAAAGAAAATTAAAATGTTTCATAATTCTACCACTTATAGGAAATCATAGTTCAATTTGGATGTTTGTCCTTCCAGCCTGTCTTAGTTATCTAGTGCTGCCATAACAGAAATACTACAAGTGGATGGCTTCAACAAACAGAAATTTATTCTCTCACAGTTTAGGAGGCTAGAAGTCCAAATTCATGGGGTCAGTTCCAGAGGAAGGCTCTCTCTCTGTCAGCTCTTGGGGAAGGTCTTGTCATCAATCTTCCCCCAGGTCTAGGAGTGTCTCAGCACAGGGACCCCAGGTCCAAAGGACACATGCCGCTCCCAGTACTTCTTTCTTGGTGGTGTGAGGTCCCTCTCCTCTCTGCTGGATTCTTTTATATCTCAAAAGAGATTGACTCAAGATACAACCTAATCCTGTAGATTGAGTCCTGCCCCATTAACATAATTGCCTCTAATTCTGCCTCATTAACATCCCTGAGGTTAGGATTTACAACACAGAGGAAAACCACATCAGGTCACAAAATGGTGGACAACCACACGATACTGGGAATCATGGCCTAGACAAGTTGACACAAATTTTAGGGGGATACAATTCAATCCATAACACAGCCTTTTCACTTATTAACTAATTTTTTATCTTATATATGTACAGAATCTTCTCAATTCCTTTTGAAGATCAAGGAAGATTTCAAACTGAATCTTGAAGGTTGGGTTGAATTTCATTCTCTTTCTTCTTTATCCTTTGATTGGCTAGTTTTACAGATGAGAAACTGAGACTTAGGATAAACTATTTGCCTTCAGCTAGAAAGGCAGAGTCAAAATTTCAACGCAGCTCTACCTAACTACTAACCTACAGGGTTACTTGCTGTAATGTGCTCCATGCAAGGCTCGATTGCAAAAAAGCCAAAGGCCAGGCCACAGTAAAGAAGGCTTCTGTTCACTGGCCTAAGGTAGTTCTGGGAAGTTGGATTGTGACCACCAGGGACATAGTATGCTAACATTTCCCTGGACTGGGGTTCTAGAAAAGGGGCCCAGGGAGAAATGAATACTTTGAAAAACAACATCATATTAAACGTAGAGGCTCAGAATATTATAAAAATGTTTAGAAGGAACGTAAATGTGATTTAAGTTTTTTGTTATAAACATATTATTTAACACAGGCTTTCCTACAGAAAAAAATGGGCAAGGAAAATAATAGGCAACTCCTAGAAGAGAAAATCTGAAAGGCTAGCAAATTAGTAATTACTACCAGTTGCCCTCAAATCGATTCTGGCTCTTGGTGAATGCATGTACGTCAGAGTAGAACTGTGCTCCATAGGGTTTTCTTTTTTTTACTTACAAAATTCACTTTATTTTTTTAACATACATCGTTATGAGACCCCAATCTCACCCCATTCTGTGACAGCACACTCCTCCCCTCCGCCCCTAATTCCCCATGAACATTCAACCTGCTCCTAACTCTTTCTGCCTTCCCATCTCACCTCTGGACAGAAGCTGCCCACTTGGTCTCCTGTATCTACTTGACTAAGAAGCACATTCTTCACAAGTATCACTTTATGTCCCACAGGCCAGTGGAATCCCTTTCTGAAGAGTTGGCCTCGGAAATTGTTTTAGTTCTGGGGTGATAAAGAGTCCAGGGGCCATGCTTTCCGGGGCATCTCCAGTCTCAATCAGATCATTAAGTCTGGTCTTCTTACTAGAATTTGAGCTCTGCATCTCATGGTTCTACTGCTCCATCAGGGACCCTCTCTTGTGTTCCCTATCAGGACATTCATTGGTGGTAGCTGGGCACCATCTAGTTCTTCTGGTCTCAGGCTGATGAAGTCTCTG
>NW_004443947.1:25668890-25678079 GCF_000243295.1 Trichechus manatus latirostris | reverse complement strand
TGATAGGTATGAGTTTAGTGCCATCATCCCGATATCAATTTTTGTGTGTTGTTCACAATTTCTTTGTTCTCCTCAATTTTCTGTGCTGAGTTGTTTTTCTTTATGTATTTTTTTTTTTTTCATCTTTTTCTTTGCTGTAGATTTTGTATTTGCTGGGTCTTTATGTTTTTCTTTCTTTTATTTTGATTTGTAGGATTGTTAGTGTCCTTTATGGTTACATTAATATTTACCCCTAAAAATAGGGACAATTCTAAGGGCCCTAAAACATGGCATAAATAGAATATAAACCATAACTTAAAATGCACAAATACCAGAAGATAAGCTAGATAATTGGCAGCTCCTAAAAATTAAACACTTACGTTCTTCGAAAGACTTCATCAAAAAAGTGAAAAGAGAGCCTACAGACTTGGAAAAAATGTTTGGTTACAACATACCCGACAAAGGTCTAATCTCTAAAGTCTATAAAATAATTCAACATCTCAAACAAGAAGACGGATAATACAATTAAAAAATGGGCAAAGGATATGAATAGACACTTCACCAAACAAGACATTCAGGAAGCTAACAGACAGACGAGGTAATGCTCACGATCATTGGCCATTAGAGAAATGCAAGTCAAAACTACAAAGAGGTATTATCTCATCCCAACATTATTGAAACGAACCAAAAAAAAAAAAAAAAAACAGAAAATAACAAATGTTGGAGAGGTTGCAGAGAGATTGGAACTCTTAGGCACTGCTGGTGGGAATGTTAATTGATACAACCATATGAAAAATGATAACGTGCCTTCTTAAAAAGCTAGAAATAGAAATATCATATAATCCAGCAATCCCACTCCTAGGAATATATCCTAGAGAAATAAGAGCCATCACACAAATAGACATATGCACACGTACGTTCATCGCAGCATTATTCACAATAGCAGAAAGATGGAAACAACCTAAGTGCCTATCAACAGATAAATGGATAAACAAATTATGGTACATGCACACAACGGAATACTAGGCAAAGATAAAGAACAATGATGAACTGGTGTAACATCTCACAACATGGATGAATCTGGAGGGCATTATGCTGAGTGAAATAAGTCAATTACAAAAGGACAAATATTGTATGAGGCCACTATTATAAAAACCCAAGAAAAGGTTTACAAAAAAACAAGAAAACAAACTTGTTGCCATTGAGTTGATTCTGACTCATAGTGACCCTATAGGACAGAGTAGAACTGCCCCATAGGGTTTCCAAGGAGTGGCTAGCGGATTCAAACTGCCAACCTTTTGGTTAGCAGCTGAGCTCTTCATCACTATTTCACCAGGGCTCCAAGAAAAGGTATACACATAGAAAAAAAAATCTTTGATAGTTATGAGGGAAGGGAGGAGAAGGCAGAGGAAATCACTAGCTAGATAGTAGACAATTGTTAACTTGGGTGACGGGAAAGACAATACACGATATGAGGAAGTCGTCACAACTTGACCAAGGCAAAATCATGGAAGTTTCCTAGAAACATCCAAACACCCTGAGGGACCAAGTTACTGGGACTGAGGGCTGAGGACCATGGTTTCAAGGACATCTAGGTTAATTGGCATAACACAGTTAATAAAGAAAATGTTCTACATCCTACTTTCATGAGTAGCATCTGGGGCCTTAAAAGCTTGTGAGTGACCATGTAAGATAATCTATTGGACCCATCCTGTCATGGATTGAATTATGTGCCCCCAAGATGTGTGTATCAATTTGACTGGGCTGTGATTCCCAGTATTGTGTGACTTTCCTGTACCTTGTAAATCCTGCCTCTATGATGTTAATGAGGGAGGATAGGTGGCAGTTGTGTTAGTGAGGCAGGACTCAATCTATAAGATTGGATTGTGTTTTGAGGCAATCTCTTGAGATATAAGAGAAGCTAGCAGAGAGACAAGGGGACCTCATACCACCAAGAAAGCAGTTCCGCGAGCAGAGCACATCCTCTGGACCTGGAGTCCCTGTGCAGAGAAGCTCCTGGTCTGGGGGAAGACTGACGAGAAGGCTGACAGAGAGAGAAAGCCTTCCCCTGGAGCTGACACCCTGAATTTGGACTTTTAGCCTACTTTACTGTGGAGAAATAAATTTCTCTTTGTTAAAGCCACCCATTTTTAGTATTTCTGTTATAGCAGCACTAGATAACTAAGATACAACCCATTCAGAGCAAAGGGGAATGAGAAAAACCTAAGACACCAGGAAAATATTAATACAAAGGGCTAATGGACCTCATGAACCACAGCCTCTACCAGCCTGAGCCCAGAAGAACTAGATGGTACCTGGCTACCACCACTAACCCCTCTAAGAGGGATCACAGTAGAGGGTCCCGGACAGAGAAGGAGAAAAATGTAGAACAGAATTCAAGTTCACAAAAAAGGATCAGATTTACTGATCTGACAGCGAATGGAGGAACCCCCAAGACTATGGCCGCTGGACACCCTGCTAACTCAGAACTGAAGTCGCTCCCAAAGTCCCCCTTTTGCCAAAGATTAGACAGGCCTATAAAACAAACAGTAACACATGTGAGGAATGTACCTCTTAGTTCAAACAAGTATACGAGACCAAACAGGCAATACCTGTCCAAAAGCAAAGACAAGAAGGTGGGAAGGGACAGGAAAATGGACAAATGGACATGGGGAACCCAGGGTGTAAAGAAAAGGGGAAGAGTGATGACATATTTTGAGGATCGCGACCAATGACAAAAAGCAATTTGTGTATAAATTTTTGAATGAGAAACGAATTTGCACCGTAAGCTTTCACCTAAAGCACACACACACAAAAAAACAAAAACCCTATGGAGCACGGTTCTACTCTGACGCACATGGGGTAGCTATGAGTTGGAGTCAGCGTTAACTTGACAGCAACCAGTTTTATAATCATGGTTAAAATTTACTGAGCTGTACACTTAAGACTTATATGCTGCACCTTATAAAAATTATATTCAATTTCAAAACAAATAAGAAGATATTATAAACAACTTTATGCCAATATATTTAAAATTAAGTTGAAATGACTAAATTCCTTAAAAAATCATATCTCAACAAAATCTGAATAGTCATATCTATTAAAGAAATTTAATCCACAAATTAATATATTCTAACAAACAAAATTCCAGACCCAGGGGCTTCACCAGCGATTTCTTCCTAACATTTAAATCTCACACGAACTCCAGCAGAAAATGGAAAAAGAAGGAACCCTTTGAACTTGTTTTATGAAGTCCGTATAACATTCATACCCAAACTTGACAAGGACATTACTAAGAAAACAAACTGTTCAGCCGGTCTCTCTTATGTTTAAGATTTTAAGCATAAATCTTTAAAAAAAATTAGCAAAATCAAATCTAGCAATAAATATAAAGACGATACTACATCATAGTTCAGTTGGATTTACTCCAAGAGTACAAGGTTGGTTTAACATTTGAAAATCAATTATTGCAAATTTGCCACATTAACAGAAAAATTACCTGATCAGCTAATGGATAAGCAGAAGCTTTTGATTAAAATTCAATACCCACTCATAATTTTAAAAAGTGGTTAGCAAACCAGATGTTAGATATAATTGTATATTATGTTTAACATCATAATTAATGATAAAATTCTGGAAGTTTTCTGCCAGAGATCTACAAGATACAAGGATGCCAGCTATCAGCATTTTATTCAGCATTGAACAGGAGTCCTGTCCCATGAAATAAGACATAAAAAAGGAATAAATAGTATACAATTTGGAAGTTGAGAACTTAAAAAGAAACTATTCCAATAATCATAACTGTGTGTATAGAAAATAGAAAAGCTGAAGAATCTATAAACTATCAGAATTAATAAGCGGATTTAGCAAATCACTGAATACAGATCAATACACAAATGTAAGTATTTTTTCATACCAGCAAAACAATAAAAAAACAAAATGCAAAAATATATGCACTATTTTAAATAATATAAAAAATGTCAATATCTGCAGAAAAATCTTATAAAATATATATGTCTTCTACATAGGGAATTATAGAACTTTACTAAGAGAAATTAAAGAAGATGTAAAACAAAATGAATGGATAGAGGATGTTCACGCTTACAGCACAGTCTTCAGAACTTCAGCAAGAACATCTGCCTGGGAGCTTCTCAGAGATGCAGAAGCTCAGGCCTTGCCTCAGAACTCCTAAATCAATCTGCACTTTAACAAGCTCCCCAGGTGTCCAGGTGCACACTAGAGTTTGAAAAACACTCTTCAGGATTTCTCCTCACTGCCAGAATTTGCACTTTTTCCACTGTTCTGTCTACATATTGCTAGATTTTTATTTGTCTACATAACAAGGACTGAGCCAGAAGTGCCCCTCCCTCCCCCCCGTAGCCATCTCCCACTGGCTGAGGGAAGCAGGGGTACAAATGCACAGTTCCCTCAACCCTCAACTAGACAACTCTGAGGCAAGCATTTGACACCTGTTCCCAGAGTTCCCACAGCATGAAGCTGGGACTCCCACAGTGGTCGCTGGTGTCCTCTATTGTCTGCCTTCCCTTCCCCACATCCCTTCCCTACTTTCCTACAGATGGTCCCTGTACCTCCCAAGTAAACTGCTGGCATCTGCTTCCTTGTCTCAGGCTGCTCTGAAGGGAGCCCAAACTGTGACATAAGGCCTCTGTGACAGAAGAGGTGAGTAGAAATGTAGCTACCCTGAGAAGAGCTGGGAAGGAAGGTTTCCTCGCAGAGGCAACCGTCAATGAAAAGGCCCGGAGGCTGGGACAACCTGAAGTGCAGTGTGGTGGGAGCAAAGCGAGACCTATGTGGGGAATGGATAGGGAAGCACAAGAGTAGAAGACGGGAGAAGAGCTGTTGCCAGCTCTAATGCAGGCAATAAATGACGCTGGCTTGGATGGACCGGAGGTAGTGATGTTAGCAGAGAGTGAAAGCAGCAGGTGGAACTAGTCTTGACCTCATTGCAAGGTCTGGACTGAAGACATCCGCAAACTGTTGGAAATACTTGCTCACTCAACTTTTGACTATAGCCACAAAAATTAAGCACGCCCTTTAACCTTACCTGCTGGTACTAAGGATGCATAAGTGAATGGCTACACCCAAAAGCGTGAAAATAACAGCACCTAGCACAGATTAAGTATTCAGTAACATTTGCTTAGTCTCTGGGTGGTGCAAATGGTTAAGCAATTGACTACTCGTCAAAAGGTTGGAGGTTAAAACCCACCCAGAGGCACCTCAGAAGAAAGTCCTGATGATTTGCTTCCAAAAGTTCACAGCCTTGAGAACCCTATGGAGTGCAGTTCTACTCTGCAACATATGAAGTTGTCATGAGTCTTCCCTAAAAATCTGATAAATGTTAAGAATGTTAAGAAATGTTAAGAATTAAGATAATCACTAACTTGTTTCTTGGCTTTGGCGTTCCTGAATTTATGCTGATTTTCATTAAACAAACATGTATTGGGCCCTTATGTGGGCAGGCATATGCAGAGCATTAGGGTGTCCAAGATGGGCAGGATAAGGCTGCTGATGGAAACAGTTCAGCATATTATCATATCGTATGGTAAGTGTGATAAGCACCCTGTGAACAAGGGGTTATGCAACTATTAAAGAAGTCCCTGACCCTTTTTGTAGGAGTTGGGAAACCTTCACAGGAGAGGCAAAATAATAAAATTGGCATTTGAGTTAGACCTAAAGAATGAGTAGATATTTGCCAGCCAAGGAAAAGAGGGAATAGATAGTATTTATTTGAGGAAAAGTTCAGTAGACCTGAGCTGTACCTGCATTCAAGAAATGGGAGGTAAGAAAGGAAGCATTTTCCAATGTTTCATCAAGTGGTTTGTACAGCTTCCCTAAGTCCAGGACTTCTCGGAACCTTCCATATGTGCTTTTTGATTCGCCATTAAAAACACATAATATTTAGCACTTTTTAACCTTATTTGATCACGGATAGTGCTTTTTAACGTTTTTAATTAAAAAAAAAATTTTTTTAGTGGATTACTTCCAGATGAGAAAAATGACCTAGGTCCACATTATGAAGTGACCTGTGTGCCAAACTCTGGAATTGGAAACAAAGAACTAAAATAAGTTTTTACGAAAAGACATCAATATAGTCAGACTAGTGTTTTAGAAGGCTAATTCTAACGGTAGAGATGGATGCTGTACTTGAACTATATAATAGGATTAAAGAAGATCCCATAGTATTTGCCAAGAACACACTCTAATCTTAAGAAACTCCTACAGTCAAGAAGTTCTTCAGTGCATCTAACTTAAGTCCTCCTTTCTGCAAATTAAGTCCATGTATCATCCCTAAATCCTCTTTTATAATTAATGGTATTCTTCCAGCAGATTATGAGGATAACAGAGTATTTTCCTCCTTTGCTGACTCAAATCGAACACTCACTAAATAAATAACAGTACACCAGAGAAACACAGATGGTGAACACTAAGAATCAGTTAATTTCCAAACTGAAACATGTTTTTTTAATGATGAACAATTCAGTTTCCTATGTATTTGCTCCAAAGTCTAGTCTTTTCTAGATATGAATACTCTATTTTTCTTCCACGGTCTATTTCTTCCTTCATGTGAATATTCTATTTTTCCTCCTGAATACTATTGTCCATGCATATTTGCATGTAACAGACCAAGTTGTCTAACGGCTGGGTGGCATGCTCGTTCTCACCAATTCCCTATGAGGATACTACAGTAGGCATTAGGGGAGCTGAAATCAGGAGTTCTCTTCCACCAGCTCGGCAACCTTAAGTAGAAAGCAAGGTGTCTAGAATAGACTGCCTCTAAAGACTGTTCTTGTCTCTAAAGATTGTTCTGTCTTTGTAAGTCTGAGAACAGCTTACTTCATCTCTTAGCTCTCCTATAAAACAAGCAAAAATCTCAAAGTTGAGAGAGACTTCTAGTTGCTTTCCTTCCCAGAGCTCCCTCCCTAATACAGTCACGACAGAAAATTACCTGGCACTGAAAATTTGGTAGTAATCAAAATTTCCCAGCCTCCTCTAGATCAAGTGAGGTTAAACCAGGATATTTAACCTTTCTGGCCTATAATGTCCCCTCAAATAGCTGCGTAAGACGTTTCCTTTTCCTTAGAATTAGAAGTGATACAGTCCCCAAAGATAAGTGAACCCAGTACCTCCCAAAGGACCATTCCTGTCATGCTGGAGCCAATCCATTAGCCCAGATCAGGATGTGCAGCCAAAAGAATCCAACTCAGAAAAGACAACATTCATGCTGTAGTACAGAGAGTGTAGCTCGGCAGCCTAGGAGTCCCATATCTGGCCCACAGAGGGGGCTTTGGTGTTTTTAAAAAGTTTGAGCCAGGTTATGTGAATGAGAAATCTCATAAAAATATAAAAATAACTGGCTTCCAATAGGTTACTTCTGGTTGGATTCCCTGCTGAGAATTTGCATTTCTACCCCAGATGTACTCAATCAGATCTACAGTTTAACAAGATTCCCAAGTGATTCTTATGTGAAACGCAAATTCTCAGCAGGGGGTAGAAATCAAAATAACAGGTGCTGGAAACTCTGAAAAAAAATCCAGATTTCCTGTTTCTCTGTAAAAATCTGAAGATCTACCTATGCTAGGACCCCATAACCTAGTTAGCATATGCAGCAACTAGCCCCTTTATACGGAGGAGATATTCCCTATTGTTTCCCCAACCTGTGGCCAAGATCAGTTGCCTGTTATCATCATGTTTTTGCAATCTTCTTCTTCTTATTTTTTTAAGATTAGATGAAATTTTCTCTGTATCAATGTTGGGAATGCCAAGAAATACACCAAGTGGATGATCAAGGAAAATGAGAAACAGCAAATGTCTATGTGGAAGGAAAGGGCACCTCTTCTTGTTTATTAGGCAAATACAGAGCCCACTTGGCTCTTACCTGCCTGGCACTGTGGGCATTCAAGTTTGAAACCATGAGAAAACCTAGAGTGGTAGAAACCATCCTGGTCTGGGTATCAACTGCCCCTCTTCTCTGTGAATCAGTCTCTCCATCTGTAAAGTGATTGGACTAGATAGACCCTCCTTGTTGGACAGAAAGTCTATGATCCTGTATTCAAAAAAAGCCAAAAAGTGTCCGGAAATGACAGAAGAACCCCAGGCAGACCTGGCCAGGGTAAGAAAAGACAACACTGCCATCCAGTGGTCTGTTAAGCAGCTCACTTTCGATGCCCTGAAATTCCTGATGAATGCTGGGTGTTCAGGCTCAGCCAGAACTTTCTACCTTCTTCATGTCCTGAAGACATGGCAGGCAAAAGACCACCAAAAGCTAGCGACAAGTCAAGCAATAAAGCAATAGCATGTCCTGGTTTGTTTTCTAACCCCTACTAATAGGCATTAAATAGATCCATTATTACAAAAGCATTTGTATTCAACAATGTATTTCTCTTACATAATGGAAACAAATATGCTTCTGAAAATGCAAGACTTATTTCCCAAGAGATAAAAGCCTGAACACCACAAACTGTTCTGTAATGATTTCTTCAATTTCTTCATTAGGCTTCTGTCTTAGTTATCTAGTGCTGCTATAACAGAAATATCACAAATGGGTGGCTTTAACAACCAGAAATTTATTTTCTCACAGTTTAGGAGGCTAGAAGTCCGAATTCAGGGTGCCAGCTCCAAGAAAAGGATTTCTCTCTGGAAAAAGGTCCTTTCCTCTGTTAGGTTCTGTGCCTGGGAATTATCCACGTGACTTGGCATCTTACTTACCTCATCTCTGCTTGTTTAATGTCCGTTATATCTCAAAAGAGATTGACTCAAGACACACCCAACACTAACCCTGTCTCAATAACATAACAAAGATAACCCACCCCCAAATGGGATTATAACCACAGGTATAGAGGTTAGGATTTACAACACATATTTTTGGGGGATACAATTCAATTCATAACAGCAGTTCAGTCCGCCCAGCAATTCAGTCCCTCAGGGAGTTTAGATGTGTCTATGGAGCTTCCATGAACTTTCCTTGTACAAGTTGTGTTGGCTTCCTTCACCAAAGTTACCACTTATCTATTGTATATTTAGTTCCCCCCCCCATCCCTTGTAACCAACAAAAATTGTTTATTTTTGTGTGTAAACTTCTACATGAGTTTTTACAGTAGAGGTCTCATTCAATATTTGTCCTTTTGTGATTGACTTACTTCACTCAGCATAATGTCCTCCACATTCATCCATGTTATGAGATGCTTCACA
>NW_004443947.1:25660193-25661269 GCF_000243295.1 Trichechus manatus latirostris | reverse complement strand
AGACCAGACTTAATGGTCTGACTAAGACTGGAGGCGTCCCGAAGGCATGACCCCTGGTCTCTCTATCACCCCAGAACTAAAACAATTTCCGAGGCCAACTCTTCAGAAAGGGATTCGACCGGAATGTGGGACATAAAGTGATACTTGTGAAGAATGTGCCTCTTAGTCAAGTAGATACAAGAGACCAAAGGGGCGGCTTCTGTCCAGAGGTGAGATGGGAAGGCAGAGAGAGTTAGGAGCTGGTTGAATGTTCATGGGGAATCAGGGGCGGACGGGAGGAGTGTGCTGTCGCATAATGGGGTGAGTGGTTGGGGTCTCATAACAATGTATGTAAAAAAAATCTGTATGGGAGACTAACTTGAAATGTAAACTTCATTTATTACAACAATACTAAATAAATAAACAAACAAATAAATAAATAGTTCATTTCCTAGGTTGGTATCTGGCTAGTACAATCCTGTGTCCTAAATTCAGCCTGTGGTCTGATGATGTTTGTTCTCAGATCGAAGGACTCCCTTTAATAAGTCTTGGAAGTTTGGTTTGGTTTTTACATAGTCCCTTCATTTCTGTTTATATGGAAACAACCTAATTTCACCATCATATCTGAATAAGAGTTTTGCCGGATATATTATTCTTGGCTGGCAATTATTTTCTTTCAAGGTTTTATATATGTCATCCCTTTGCCTTCTTGCCTGCATAGTTTCTGCCATATAATCCAAGCTTAGTATTATTGTTTCTCCTCTGTAAGTCACTTTTTGTTTTTCTTGAGCTGCTCTCAGGATTCTTAGTCTTTGGTTTTAGCGAATGTGATTATGATATGCCTTGGTGATTTGCTTTTGGGGGCTATCCTACATGGGGTTCGTTGAGCTTCTTGGATGGTCAGCTTTTCATCTTTCTTGATATTGGGGAAGTTTTCTGTCAGCAATTCTTCAATAGCCCTCTCTGTGTTTTCTGTTTTCTCCCCCTGTTCTGGAACTCCCAATCACTCTTAGATTTTTGCTTTTGATTGTATCCGACATAATTTTCAGGGTTTCTTCATTCTTCTTCGTTCTTTTTTCTGATTTTTCCTCAGAGTT
>NW_004443947.1:25648873-25659972 GCF_000243295.1 Trichechus manatus latirostris | reverse complement strand
GTTTTATTTGGTTATGTCTGAGCAGGTGGGCTGTGCATTTTTTGTTGTTTGCTCATCTGTGGGCATGATACTTTTCACCTCCTTCTCCAATGGGCAGGGTCAGTCACTCAGGTATGGTACAGCAGGGCAGGTCCAGCTGAAGGGGAGTTGCTGGGATGGGTTGTTAGTGGCACATACCAGGGCTGACAATGCGGACTGCGAATCAGTGCAGGGCAGGTTCCAGTAGGCCGTGCCTGTGCTGCTTGGGAGTGTGATGTTCAGCACACAGTGCAGGTAGTCAGGAAGCAGGGGGTAGCTTGTGATGTGTGGAGGAAAGATGGGTATGGGAAAGATGAGAGAGAGGAGAGAGGACAGGAGCCAGAAACATACACACAAACAAAAAAGAGTGCTAAGGGAGCTTGCTATTGGAGTGGAGAGATGAGAGACTGAGAAATGAGGAAAAAAAAAAGAAAAAGGGTAAAAGAAAAAAATGAATAAATCGAGAAACTGGAAATGAAGAAAGACAAAAAGGCAATACGAGAGAGAAGAAAACAAAACAAAGAAACAAACAAAAAAACAAAAAAACAAACAAGAAAAAAGAAATGCTCCCAGGGATGTCCCTGTGCATCTGTGCAGAGTAAGGGAGTAGCTTCCAAGCCGTGTGGTACTGCCCAGCTAGAAGGGGCTCCCAAGCTGAGAAAAGAAAAAGAAAACAAACAAACAAATCAAAACAGAACAAATCAGAGCAAACAAACAAACAAAAAAGCCCCAGGGGTCCCACCAGGGTGGCGGCATGGGCCAGGAAGCAGTTTCACAGTCAAGTGGTGTTTTGCTGCCTTTCAGGAAGAAGCAAAGATGGCGCATGGAGCCAAGTATTTGAGAGAAAGAAGGGGGATGTGGTGAGAGGTGAGGAAGAAATCTAAATAAGCAGAAAAAAGCAACACCAGCAGCCAAGAAAAGGCACTCAGAGCCATCCAGTGCATGTGGGTGGAATCCAAGTGACACTGGGGAGCTTCTCGACCAAGAGACTGTGGCTGCAGGAAGCAGAGGAGGCTAAGTGGGGGTGAAGAAGGGGGAGGGAAGGACTATATCACTGGTTACTGGTTGTTCTGTCTCCTGCTGGAAGCTCTGTGAAGCTCCTTTCTCATACCCCCTGTTTGCTGATCTCTGATAGGAGTCCAAGATGGCAGATCTGTGCTGCGGTAGCTGACAGGGGACCTCTCCATGTATCTCTCCTCGCTGTCGGTTCCTGGTCAGTTTCTTATTCCATTTGGTGCTTGGCTGAGATCTTTGTCTCTTCATTTGATGCGTAGGATTTCAGGATTGATGTGTGACTCTGTTTGACTTAGTTTTTCTGCTCTTTGCTGTGGAGGGACAGCTTGGTGCTTCTGACTATAGCACCATGTTGCCCGGAAGACCTCTGTTTGACTACTTTTGTGAATCTCCCAGCACAAACGCAAATCTTACATTTGGAATACTAACCACATTATTGTGGAATGAGGAGGCAGAATTGGTAGCAGAAACACATTTTGAGAGTGTCTTTCACGTCCAATAGGCTAACAGTTACCAGTTTTTAAATCAGCAAGATCTAAAGTAAGAAGTCCAAGCTGCACTGACGGCATTGGCAAAAAACAAGGGTAAAGGAACTAACGGAATACCGATAGAGATGTTTCAACAAACAGATGCGATGCTGGAAGTGCTTACTCGTCTATGCCAAGAAATTTGGAAGACATCTACCTCGCCAAACGACTGGAGGAGATCCATACTTGTGTCAATTCCAAAGAAAGGTGATCCAATAGAATATAGAAATTATTGAACAATATCATTAATATCACATGTCAGTAAAATTTTGCTGAAGATCATTCAAAAGCAGTTGCAGCAGTATGTCAACAGGGAACTGCCAGAAATTCAAGCCAGATTCAGAAGAGGACATGGAATGAGGATATCACTGCTGATGTCAGATGGATCTTGACTGAAAGCAGAGAATACCAGAAAGATGTTTACCTGTATTTTATTGACTATGCAAAGGCATTCGACTGTGTGGATCATAATAAATTATGGATAACATTGCAAAGAATGGGAATTCCAGAACACTTAATTGTGTTCATACAGAACCTGTACATGGACCCAGAGGCAGTTATTTGAGCAGAAAAATGGGATACGGCATGGTTAAAATCAGGAAAGGTGTGCATCAGGGTTGTATCCTTTCACCATACTTATTCAATTTGTATGCTGAGCACATAATCCAAGAAGATGGACTATATGAAGAACTCTTGGCATCAGGATTGGAGGAAGACTCATTAACAATCTGTGATACACAGATGACACAACCTTGCTTGCTGAAATGGAAGAGGACTTGAAGCACTTGCGGATGAAGATCAAAGACTACAGCCTTAAGTACGGATTACACCTTAACATAAAAAAAAAAAAAATCCTCACCACTAGATCTATAAGCAACATCATGATAAACAGAGAAAAGATTGAAGTTGTCAAGCATTTCACTTTACTTGGATCCACAGTCAACGCCCATGGAAGCAGCAGTCAAGAAATCAAATGATGTATTGCATTGGGAAAATCTGCTGCTAAAGACCTCTTAAAAGTGTTGAAAAGCAAAGATGTCACCTTGAGGACTAAGGTGCACCTGACCCAAGCCACAGTATTTTCAATCACCTCGTATGCCTGCAAAAGCTGGACAATGAATAAGGAAATTGATGCATTTGAATTATGGTTTTGGGGAAAAGTTTTGAATATACCATGGACTGCTAGAAGAATGAACAAATCTGTCTTGAAGAAGTACAGCCAGAATGCTCCTTAGAAGTGAAGATGGTGAGATTTCGACTCACGTACTTTGGACATGTTATCAGGAGGGACCATTCCCTGGAGGAGGACGTAATGCTTGGTAGAGTAGGTCAGCAAAAAAGAGGAAGACCCTCAAGAAGATGGACTGCCACAGTGGCTGCAACAATAGGTTCATACATAACAATGATTGTGAGGATGGCACAGGACAAGGCAGTGTTTCATTCTGTTGTACATAGGGTAGTTATGAGTCAGAACCAACTCGACAGCACCTAACTAAAACAGTGACAGTAGTCTGACTGATGAAGGAAAGAAAATAAAGAAGTTAAAAATTTTTTTTTAAGGTTTATTACTACACATCTAATGTCTTAGGTTTTTTTTTTTTTAATGCTTTAGGTGAAAGTCCACAGCTCAAGTTAATTTTCTCATACAAAAATTTACACACATTTTGTTATGTGACCCTAGCTGCAATTCCCACAACGTGACAGCACACACACCCCCAACCCACTCTGGAGTCCCGTGTTCATTCAACCACCTTCTGTCCCTGTCTGCCATCTCATCCCGCCTCTGGACAGGAGTTGCCCGTCCAGTCTCGTGTATCTACTTGAGCTAAGAACAAACTCCTCATGAATATTATTTTAAGTCTCATGGTCCAGTCCAATCTTTGTGTGAAGAGTTGGCTTCAAGAATGGTTTTAGTTCTGAGTTGACAGAGAGTCCATGGGCCATGTCTTCTGAGGTTTCTGTAGTCTCGGTCGGACCATTAACTCTGGATTTTTTATGTGAATTTGAGTTCTGCACCACACTTTTCTCCTGCTCCATCAGAGACTCCGTCGTGTTCCCTGTCAGGGCAGTCATTGGTGGTAGCCTGGCACCATCTAGTTCTTCTGCTCTCAGGCTGATGGAGTTGCTGATTTATGTAGCCCTTTTGTCTCTTGGGCTAGTATTTTCCTTATGCCTTTGGTGTTCTTAATTCTACTTTACTCCGGGTGGATTGGGATCAATTGATGCATCTTAGATGGCCTCTTGAAAGCTTTTAAGACCCCAGATACCACTCGCCAAAGTGGGATGCACAACGTTTTCTTAATAAACTCTTTTATGCCCATTGACCAAGATGTCCCCTGAAACTATGGTCCCCAAACCACTGCCCCTGCTACTCTGTCCCTCAAAGTGTTTGGTTGCATTCAGGAAACTTCTTAGCTTTGATTTAGTCCAGTTGTGCTGACTTCCCCTGTAGTGTGTGCTGTCCTTCCCTTCACCTAAGATAATTCTTATCTACGATCTAGTTAGTAAATAACCCTCACCCTCCCTCCCCACCCTCGTAACCATCAAAGAATGTTTTCTTCTGTGTTTAAACCTTTTCTTGAGTTCTCATAATAGTGGTCTTATACAATAGTTGTCCTTCTGTGACTGATTAAATTCTCTTAGCATTGTGACTTCCAGATTCCTCCATGTTATGTTTCATGGCTTCATCATTGTTCTTTATTGTTGTGTAGTATTCCATTGTGTGAATACACCATAATTTGTTTATCCATTCATCCATTGATGGGCACCTAGGTTGTTTCCATCTTTTTGCTGTCATGAACAGTGCTGCAATGAACATGGCTGTGCGTATATCTATTTGTGTGATGGCTCTTACTTCTCTAGGATATATTTCAAGGAGTGGGATTGCTAGATTGTATGGTACTTCTATTTCGAGCTTTTTAAGGAGGCACCAAATCAATTTCCAAAGTGGTTGTACCACTTTACATTCCCACCAGCAGTGTATATGTGCTCCAGTCTCCCCACAACCTCTCCAACATTAATTATTTTTTGTTTTTTGGATTAATACTAGCCTCGTTGGAGTGAGATGGTATCTCATTGTAGTTTTGATCTGCATTTCTCTAATGGCTAATGATTGTGAGCATTTCCTCATGTGCCAGTTAGCAGCCTGAATGTCGTCTTTGGTGACGTGCCTGTTCATATCCTTTGCCCGTTTTTTAATTGGGTTATTTGTCTTTTTGTTGTGGTTTTGCAGTATCTTATAAATTTTAAAGATTAGACCCTGGTCAGATATGTAGTAGCCAAAAATTTTTGCCCAGCCTGTAGGTTGTCTTTTAACTCTTTTGGTGAAGTCTTTTGATGAGCATAAGTGTTTGATTTTTAGGAGCTCCCATTTATCCAGTCTCTCTTCTGGTGCTTGTACTTTGTTACTTATAGTTCATATTGTGTTTATGCCGTGTCTTAGGGCTCCTAGTTTTGTCCCTATTTTTTCTTCCTATGATCTTTGTTGTTTTAGATTTTATCTTTAGGTCTTTGATCTATTTTGAGTTAGTTTTTGTGCATGGTATGAGCTATGGGTCTTTTTTCATTTTTTTGCAGATGGATATCCAGTTGTGCCAGCACCATTTCTTAAAGACACTGTCTTTTCCCCAATTAACGGACTTTGGGCCTTTGTCAAATATCAACCGCTCGTAGGTGGTTGAATTTACATCTGGATTCTCAGTTCTGTTCCACTGGTCTATGTGTCTGTTGTTGTACCAGTACCAGCCTGTCTTGACTACCGTGGCAGTATAATAGGTTCTAAAATCAGGTAGTGTCAGGCCTCCTACTTCGTTCTTCTTCTTCAGCAATGCTTTACCTATCCAGGGCCTCCTCCTTTTCCATATGAAGTTGGTGATTTGTTTCTCCATCTCCTTAAAAACTGTGATTGTAATTTGGATTGAGATTACATTGTACCTATAGTTTGCTTTGGGTAGAACTGACATTTTCTCAATGTTGAGTCTTCCTATCCATGAGCAAGGTATGCTTTTCTACTTATGCAGGTTGCTTTTGGTTTCTTGCAGTAAAGTCTTGTAGTTTCCAGTTGTATAGGTCTTCCATGCCTCTGGTTAGATTAACTCTTAAGTATTTTATCTTCTTGGGGGCTATTGTAAATGGTATTGACTTGGTGATTGCCTCTTCGAAGTTCTCTTTGTTGGTGTAAAGGAATCCAACTGATTTTTTGTATGTTTACTTTGTATCCTGATATTCTGCTGAAATCTTCTATTAGTTCCAGTAGTTTTCTTGTGGATTCTCTGGGGTTTTCTGTTTATAAGATCATATCATCTGCAAATAGGAATAGTTTTACTTCTTCCTTACCAGTTTAGATGTACTTTATTTCTTTTTCTAGACTAATTGTTCTGGCTAGGAACTCCAGTACAATGTTGAATAAGAGTGGTGATAAAGGGTATCCTTTTCTGGTTCCCATTCTCAAGGGGAATGCTTTCAGACTCTCTCCATTTAGGATGATGTTGGCTGTGGCTTTGTATAATGCCCTTTATTATGTCAAGGAACTTCCCTTCTATGCCTATTTTGCTGAGAGTTTTTATCATGAACAGGAGTTGGACTTTGTCAAATGCTTTTTCCACATCAATTGAGAAGATCATGTGGTCCTTTTGTTATATTTATGATGGATTACATTGATTGTTTTTCTACTTTTGAACCATCCCTGCATACCAGCTATGAATCCCAGTTGGTCATGTTGAATTATGTTTTTGATGTATTGTTGAATTCTATTGGGTAGAATTTTGTTGAGGATTTTGCATCTATGTTCATGCAGGATATTGGTTTGTAATTTTCTTTTTTTGTGGTGTCTTTACCTGGTTTTGGTATCAGGGTCATGCCGGCTTCATAGAATGAGTTCGGGAGTATTTCTTCATTTTACCTGCTCTGAAATACCCTTAGTAGTAGTGGTATTAATTCTTCTATGAACGTTTGATTGAATTCTCCAGTGAAAGTGTCAGGGCCAGGGCTTTTTTTTTTTGTTAGGAGTTTTTAAATTACCTCTTCAATCTCTTCTTTTGTTATGGGTTTATTTCATTTTTCTACCTCAGTTTGTGTTAGTTTAGGTAGGTAGTGTGTTTCTAGAAATTTGTCCATTTCCTCTATATTTTCAAATTTGTTGAAGTATAATTTTTCATAGTATTCTGTTATGATTCTTTTAATTTCCACTGGGTCTGTTGTGATATCGCCCATCTCATTTCTTATTTGGGTTATTTGCTTCCTCTCCTGTTTTTCTTCTGTCAGTTTGGCCAATGGTTTATCAATTTTGTTGATCTTTTCAAAGAACCAGCTTTTAGTCTTGTTAACTCTTTCTATTGTTTTTCTCTTCTTTATTTCATTTATTTCTGCTCTAATTTTTATTATTTCCCTTCTTCTGGTGTCTGTGGGTTTCTTTCGCTGCTCTCTTTCTAATTGTTTGAGTTGTAAGGTTAATGTTTTGATTTTGGCCCTTTCTTCTCTTTGGATGCGTGTATTTATTGCTATAAATTGACCTCTGAACATTGCTTTTGCTGTGTCCCAAAGGTTCTAGTAGGATGTGTTTTCATTCTCATTTGATTCTGTGAATTTCTTAATTCCATCCTTGGTTTTTTACCTATCCCAGTAGTTTTTGAGCAAACTGTTGTTCAGTTTCCAAGTGTTTGATTTTTTTCTTGCTTTTTCTGTTATTGATTTCTACTTTTTTGGTTTTCTGGTCAGAAAAGATGCTTTGTAATGTTTTGATGTTTTGGATCTGTTAAGGCTTGCTTTATGGCTTAATATGTGGTCTATTCTTGGGAATGTTTCATGTGCGTTGGAAAAGAAAGTATACTTGAAAGCTGTTGAGTGGAGTGTTTGGTATATGTCTATGAGACCAAATTGGTTGATTGTAACATTTAAATCTTCCGTGTCTTTATTGAACGTCTTTCTGGATGTTCTGTCCTTCACCGAAAGTGGTGTGTTGAAGTCTCCTACTATTATTGTGGAGCTGTCTATGTCTCTCTTCAATGCAGTCAGAGTTTATGTATTTTGGAGACCTGTTGTTGGGTACGTATATATTTATTATGGTTATGTTCTCCTGTGTATTGACCCTTTAATCATTATATAGAGTCCTTCCTTATTCTTTGTGGTGGATTTTACTTTACAGTCTATTGTGTCAGAGATTAATATTTCCATTCCTACTCTTTTTTGATTTTTGTTTGCTTATTTTTTTCTATCCTTTGAGTTTTAGTTCATTTGTGTCTTTGAGTCTATGGTGTGTCTCTTGCAGGCAGCATATAGACAGATCATGTTTTTTAATCCATTCTGCCACTCTCTGTCTCTTTATTGGTGCGTTTAGTCCACTTACATTCAACGTAATTATTGATAGGTATGAGTTTAGTGCTGTCATTTTGATACGTTTTGTGTGTGTGTGTTATTGACAGTTTCTTTGTTCTATTTAATTTTCTCTGCTGAGTTGTTTTTCTTTATGTATTTTCTGTTCATCTTTTTCAGTGTTGTTGATTTTGTATTTGCTGAGTCTTTATGTTTTTCTTGTTTTTTATTTTGATGTGTAGAATTGTTAGTTTCTTTTTTGGTTACCTTAATCTTTACCTCTATCTTTCTAAGTTTAAACCAATCTTTATTTCTTGATATTGCTTCAACTTCCTCTTCCTATGAAAGATCTGGCTACATTATTTAGTCCCTCCTTTTTGTTTTAACACTGCCATCTCTTACATATGGATGTCTCTGTTTCCCTATTTTCAGTGTTTTAGCTTTACTTTTGTGCCTTCCCAGCTTGGTTGGTATCTGGTTGTTCTGTCCTGTGTTCTAGTCTTGGGTTGTTAAGTGATGTTATTGATTCTCTAACTGGAGGATTCCCTTTAGAATTTCTTGTAATTTTGGTTTGGTTTTTACAAATTCCCTTAACTTCTGTTTATCTGGAAATGCCCTAATTTTGCCATATTTGAGAGACAGTTTTGAAAGATATATAATTCTTGGCTAGCATTTGTTTTCCTTCAAGGCTTTATATATGTCATCCCATTGCCTTCTTGCCAGCATGGTTTCTGCTGCATAGTCCGAGCTTAGTCTTATTGACTCTCATTTGTAGATGACTTTTCATTTATCCCTAGCCACTCTTAAAATTCTCTCTTTATCTTTGGTTTTGGCAAGTTTGATTATAATATGTCTTGGTGACTTTCTTTTGGGATCTATCCTGTGTGGGGTTTAATGAGCTTCTTGGATAGATATCTTCTTGTCTTTAATGATATCAGGAAAGTTTTCTGCCAGCAAATCTTCAACAATTTTCTCCGCATTTTCTATTATGCCCCCTTTTCTGGTACTCCAGTCACTCGTAGGTTAGTCCTCTTGACAGAGTCCCACATAATTCTTAGGGTTTCTTCATTTTTTAAAATTCTTTTATCTGATTTTTCCTCAAATAAATTGGTGTCAACTACTTTATGTTCAAGCTCACTAATTCTGACTTCCATTGCCTCAATTCTGCTCCTACAACTTTCTATTGAGTTGTCTAATTCTGAAATTTTATTGTTAATCTTCTAGATTTCTGTTTGCTGTCTCTCTGTGGATTCTTGCAGCCTGTTAAATTTGTCATTACGGTCTTGTGCAACCTTCTTAAGTTCCTCTTTTGCTTTGTCTGTGTAGTCCTTGCCTTGGTCTGCGTTTTTCCTGATCTCTTGAACAGCTCTGTGTATTAATCTTTTGAATTCTACCTCTGGTAATTCCAAGACCTAATCTTCCTCTGGGAGGTTTCTTGGTTCTTTCTTTTGGTCACTTGCTGAAGCCATCATGGTCTGCCTCTATTGATTTGATATTGACTGTTTTCTCTGAGCCATCAATAAGTTATTATACATTTTTTTTTATGTTTACTTACTGTGTCCTAGCTTCTTGTTTTGTTTTGTTTTGATATGCCCAAATAGGCTGCTCATGTGAGCTACTTTGATTATTGGCATCTTTGAAGCTCTCACGTTCTGTTACCAGGTAGTTGGAGCTGCTAGTAGGTCTGTGAGCCCAGGAGTTTTTTTACTGTTCTTGTGTGGATTTAGCTCAGATGTCATCGGATACCCAGTGTGTGGTGCGGGCTCTCACCTACAGTCCTAAGTGGGCAGGGCTACGTAGGGGTTATTGGAGCAGGCACAGGTATCTGGCTGCAGTAGGGGGGGTTACGTGCTGAGCAAGGTAAGGGGACTGATACCTATCCCTGGGTGCCTGGGTGGAAGGCATGTCCCTGTTCCCTACAGTGTGTAGGTGGGTAGGTTTTGTAGCCAGACTTTGGGTACCCGATGCTGTTGGCTTTAAAGACTGGGAGGCGTCACTTACCCTCAGACCCCTGTCATGGGTTGCTAGGTGGAGTAGGTGGAGCCACCAGGCCTCAGACCCCTGATGTGAGTAGGTGAGGACCCTGCTTAATGGGTAGGGTGGTGTCAAATGTCACAAATCTTCCACTCCCCCTTAGCTGTTACAGTTGAAAATAGGCTTCAGGTATGTACACTGTTGTACTATGCTAATGAGGGCCTATGCTGTTGAAATGGGCCCACACAGTTCTAGGCTGGGGTGAAAGGCATTCAAAGTCCGTGGACCCGTTATGCTTGTGCCTAGGCAAAGGGGTGTGCCTGCTCTGAGGTCCCAGTTTAGGGGAGCCAGTAAATTATTTTTTCCTGTTTGTTATTTGTACATTAATTTTTTCCCTCTCCAAATCCGGGAGAATGGCTTGGGGCATGTGATGAGTCCCACTTCCAGCCCGGGGGGGCAGCAATAGCTGAAGCCGGACCAAGACCAGAGGAGAGCAGGGAGAGGGCGGGTGAATGGGGAGAGGTACTTCCCATACAGGGAAGGGTTTTTTGGATCCCCTGAGGTACGTTAGATACTTGCACTTAACTTAAGCAGATCTAGCACCACTTTCCCCTGGTTCCTCAGGCTTTTGCAGACTCTCTGCCACTCATTTCTCCTGGTGTGGAAAATGCAACCCAAGTGGTACTGCTTGCCTTAGGCCCTGAGTGCCACAGATCCAGCCTGCAGGGTGCCAGCCAGGTCAGGCATGGCAAATCCTTGCTGCTTCTGAACTGTCTCTCCCTCACCTGCCGCTCAATCTGATTCCTCAACTTTGTCTTTGAAGCAGGGCTCCTAGATTGTCATATATAATCAACTCACTTGTATTTTCAGGTCCTAGTTGTAAGAGGGACCACAGGAAGTGTCTGACTACTCTGCAAAATTGGCCCTGCCTCTCACTGTGGATATACTAATGTCTTAGATTTTGAGAAAAAGGACAAGTGACCTAGCCCTCCTATCATAACATATGCTGACGTCTCATTGTAATACTCTAAATCAGACTTCAGAATAATGGCATTAGGTAGAAATATGAGAGAACTTAATGTTAGCAACAAAAATATCAAAGCATCTTGCCTTTCATTTTTTTTTTATTTTATTGTACTACAGGTGAAGGCTTATAGAACAAATAGTTTCTCATGAAACAATAGTACACATGTTGTTTTATGACATTGGTTAACAACCCCACAACATATTAACCCTCTAAATTCTCAACCTTTTTTT
>NW_004443947.1:25596101-25642255 GCF_000243295.1 Trichechus manatus latirostris | reverse complement strand
ATTCTCTGTTTGCCTTAGTTTTTCAGATCTTTGCTGTGGAGGGACGGCGTGGTGCTTCTGCCTAGAGCGCCATCTTGCCGGAACTCCGCATCTTGCCTCTTTATTAGGGGAAAATACCCCAGCTGGCCTCATGACTTAACTGAAAGGCTCGAGATAGACATTCAGGTAAAGGCAGAGTGAACTGAATCATAGACTCTCCCTCTTCTCATAACTAATGAAAGCAAGAAAAACATAGCACACAAAAAAAAATAGCCAAAGCAAACATGGAAATGAATGCCATAATCTACAAAAGGTAGTGGCCAAGGAAGGAAGAGATTGGCTCCTAATCCTATTCCCCAGAAGGGTACTGAAAATCCTGACAATGTCCCTCAATACTACCAAATTTAACAAGATTGGTAATACCCATTGTTGGCAAAACCCCAAAACCAAACCTGTTGCTGTCCAAGTCGATTCCAACCCATAGTGACCCTACAGGACAAAGTAGCAAAGGTACGAGGGAATGGGCACATGCAGATTGTTTTGGGATTGTAAATTGATGGAACGTCTGTGGAAAGCAGTTTAGCAATGGTACCATAAATGTAAACGCCCTTTCCCAGTAATTTCACTTCTGAGTGTATATTCTTAAGAAAAACTGGTCTTGCGTTCCAGTAAGTATGTATAAGGGTGTTTATTATTGAATTATGAAAAATTGAAAACAAACTAACATTAACATGTCAAACATTAACTGATTTATTAAACCAATTGTAGAAAGCCATATAATGGAATGGACTGAATTGTGTTCCCTCCAAAAAAAGAAAAGTATTGAAATCTTAACCCCATTATCTGTAAATATGACCCTGTTTGGAAACAGGGGTTTTCTTATGTTAATGAGGTCATACCAGTGTAGAGCTGATTTAAACCTAATCACTTCTGAGTGTTATAAAAAGACCAGAATAGATACAGAGATACACAGGGGGAAGACAGACACCAAGGGTCACAAACAGACACCAGAAACTAAGAGATAGGCTTGCAGAAGGAATCAACACAGCCGAGACCCTGATTTGGGCTTTTAGCTGTGAGAAAATAAATTTCTGTTTCTTAAAGCCACCCAACTGTGGTATTTCTGTTATGGCAGCACTAGGTAACTAACACAGAATGACTAATCAATAAAAATATTAATGTAGATGTACATTTATTGACAAGGAAAAGTGTATGTAAATATAGATGTAGGTATGGGTATGAGTATAAAGATATACACACACATATATATGAATTAAAAAAGGCAATAAAAAAGCATATGTAGTACGGTTCAGTTTTTGTAAATATCTACGTATCAGTAATCCAAGTAAATTCCATAGCCAAATCTTGCCACGTTATCATAACTAAAGTAAAATAGTCCATATATCAGAAAAAAGAAAAGGCTAAAATCAAAGACACATAGCCCTGAAACTGGGAGTAAATTCTTACTTGGATCAAAGGAAATCAAATATACGTATTACCCTCTTTTGCCCCCTTCTCCCTGGTCTCTCACTATTTCATTACCTGCTGCACAGAATCCTCATGTCCCTCCATTGTTCACTCTCCACCACCCACCACAATCTCTCTGGCTCATACTCTTTCCTCTGCTCCTATTTTTTTCACTTTCTTGCAAGTCAGCCATGTCTTTCTCTAAAGCATCCATCTCAGTCTTAGGGTTTTCAGGTTTCCTAGAGAAATAGAAAAATAGAAGTAGATAGACAGACAGACAGATAGATCTGCATATATATATATATTACTAGTTCTGTGTTTAAAACCAAAAAAAATCAAACCCACTGCTGTCGAGTCAATTTTAACTCACAGCGACCCCATAGGGTTTCCAAGACTGTAAATCCCTAAGGAAGCAGAATGCCACCATCTCTCTCCCACAGAGCTGCTGGTGGTTTTGAACCACCAGCCTTTCAGTTAGCAGTTGATTGCTTTAACCACTGCAACACCAGGGCTCCTTGTTCTGTGTTTAGGACTGTGTTTCTTTGGTTTTAGCCTTTCCTTCCAAAGATGGTCTTTGGAGATTGTGATAGTTAATTTTATGTGAAAACTTGGTTAGGCTATTGTCTTAGGCCAGGTTCTCTAGAGAAGCAAAACCAGTAAAGTGTATAAATATATATATAGAGAGAGATTTGTATCAAGGAAACAGCTCATGCAATTGTAGAGGTTAGAATGTCCCAAGTCCATGGATCAGGGTAGAGGTCTCTCCCATGTCACAGCCGCAGAAGCTGGTGAGCCCAAGATAGGCAGGTTGGAGACCAAGGCTCCTGCTCAGAGGCTGTGAAGGTTGATGAATTCCAAGATTGGCAGGTAAGACCACAAGGTTTCTCCTGATTCACATAGCTGCAGGGGCTGGAGAACCCAAGACTGGCAGGTCAGAGCGCAGGGCTCCTTTCACAGGCTGTGAAGATCAACGAATCCCAAGTTCAGCAGATAAGCTGACAGCTCAAGTCCTAAGAACAAGAGATGAGACAACAGGAGGCAGCTACAGGATCCAGAGTGAGCAAAAAGCCAGAACTTCTGCTTATATTCAGATGCAGGCCATATCCCTAAGGAGACTCCCTTTCATCTGACTGGCTACTCACAATATATTCAATCATGGGAGTGATCACATTAAAACACTGAGAATCATGATCCAGCTAAGTCGACACACAATCTTAACCATGACAACAATGATACATATAATGTTGTTGTTGTTGGTTGCCATCAAGTCAAATCTGACTCATGGCAACCCCATGCATGCAGAGTAGAACTGTTCTCCATAGGGTTTTGAAGGCTGTGATCTTTCAGAAGTAGATCGCCAGACCTGTCTTCCTAGGAGCCTCTTGGTGGGTTTAAACCACTAATCTACTAGCTAGTAGTTGAGTGCTTAACCATTTGTGCCATCCAGGGACTCCAATACATATGATACATATATATGCATGTATATATGTGTGTGCATGTATATATTTCTATATATGTATGTGTATATATTTATATAGAGAGAGAAAGAGAGAGAGAGCAAGATTGATTTCAATGAATTGGCTCACACAATTGTGGGGGGCTGGCAAGCCCAAAATTTGTAGCTCAGACAAGAGGCTGGAGATTCCTGCTGTTTTGTGGCCCATAATCCATAGGTCAAATGACAGGAAGAGTGAAGGAATTCTGGCAAAATATCTACTCATAGTCTGGAGGCATAATATACACCCAGAACACTCCCTTTTTGTTCTTAAGGTCTTCAACTGATTGGATGAAGCCCACCCATATTATGGAGGGTCACCTGCTTTACTTAAGGTCTGCTGATTTAATCACATGTAAGTATGTCATAAAAGCACCTAGACTAGTGTTTGACCAAACATCTGGGCATCATAGCCTAGGCAAGTGGACACATAAAATGAACCATCACAGTCTCCAAAGGCCATCCAAGTCTTCAGTGATTCCCTAATGATAAACCAGGGAAAGGACAGGGAAGCAGACAAGGGAGGTGTGACGTAAGGGGACAATTCCCAGAAGACAGTATTAAATACATTTTAAAATACAAAAGATAAAGTTTAAAATCTAAATAAATATAAACAACAATGATGTGCTATTTAAAAGGACAGGTTCACTAGCAACCATGAGACTATACATATAAATATAAGTTAACTACTCTTTCTATTCATTTCTGCTGATTCGAATCATTCAGCTAGATGACTACTGCTCAAGTCTAGCTTCCATGTTTCTTGAGAATCCACTTCTAATACCAGTCTCATTTCAGACAGCAAAGCTCATGAACCCATGCCCATGATTCAAGTTCTGATGACTAAAATCTTTAGCAGTACTACTACTTCATATAAAATGATTAAAACCATAGTTCCTCTTAAATGTGTATTGCTTAGTGAAAGAAGCCAGTCTGAGAAGACTGTATAGTGTATGATTCTAACAATATAAAATTCTAGAAAAGGCAAAACTGTAGAGACAGTAAAGAGATCAGTGGTTTTCAGGGGCTCAGGGTGGGGAATAGGTGGAGCACAAGGCATTTTCAAGGCAGTGATATTATTTTGTATGATACTATAATGGTAGCTACATGACATTTTATATTTGTCAAGATCCATAGAACCGGACAACGCAAAGAGTGAGCCCTAATGTAAAATGAGTTTTAGTCAATAATAATGTATCCATATCGGTTCATTAGTTGTAGCCAATGTACCACACTAATGCAAGATGCTAATAACAGGAGAAATTGTGTGCACGGGAGAGGCGGGGCACATGGGAACCTGGGATTTTCTGTCCATTTTTCCGTAAACCTGAAACTGCTTAAAAAAATAAAATCTATTAAAAAAAATTCCCTTTCCAATCATCGGTGTCTAATCATATAAACGATTTTTAAAAGTCCTTAGTGGTAAAGTGTTAGATTTCAGTTGCCATAACCTTAATTACGTGTTCATATTTCTTCTCAATTTCTGAATGAGCTTCTGTTTATTAAAAATCTGTTGCCATCGAGTCGATTCCGACTCACAGCGACCCCTAGAGGACAGAGTAGAACTGCCCCAAGGGGGTTTCCAAGCCTGCAATCTTATGGAAGCAGACCGCCACATCTTTGTCCAGCGGAGCAGCTGGGGGGTTCCAACCACCAACCTTCGGTTGGCCACTGAGCACTTAACCACTGCACCACCAGGGCTCCTTCTATTTAATAAGTATTCTTAAATATTACAAAAACCATTTGGGTAAATATTAAGTGCCTTCTATTGGCAAGGAAGGAGCCTGGTGGGCAGTGGGTAAGCACTCAGCTGCTAACCAAAAGGTTGGTGGTGGGAACCCACCAGCCACTCCGCAGAAGAAAGATGTGGCGGTCTGCTTCTGTAAAGATTACAGCCTTGGAGACCCTATGGGGCAGATCTACCCTGACCTACGGGGTCGCTACGAGTCAGAATCAACTTGACAACAATGAGTTTGGGTTTTTTTGTTTTTTAGTATTCTCACGATTCAGTGATAGATAGGCACTCATATACTTTGCAGTAAATAAACTTAGAATATTTATGCAAAATTACTCTTGTGGAGGGGAGAGAGATTTCCGTGGGATTTCCTCAGGAGCTTTCTTCTGGGTGCACAGGTCACCTTGCCCCCTAATCATTCCCCACAGCTATCTCAGAGGAACCTGGGACTCTTCTATCTTCTGCACATTTTTATGGATTCCTCAGCGCCTCTCAGCAGAAAGATGATAATTTCTCAGAGCAAATGGCCACATTGATATTCATGGGATAAACGGTTTGTAACCGAACAGCAACACCCTGCTAATGTAAATTTCATACACAGCTTCCAAAAGGTTAAATAATGCCGCTTGGCTCTACTGTGCCCAGAAAGCAAATGACAGAGAGAGGCTCAGCCTTGGTGCCAGGCTGAGCATTATGTAGAAGGTTCTCTCAGTAACAAGGTTTTGCTCTCTGCTTGGGAGAGATGTTCAATGTCCATTAACGGTCAGAGTCCCCGGGAAACTAACTACTCAGCGCACACACAAACAACCTGCACTAGGTTCGGCTATGAAACACCACAGTAAAGAGCTGAAGAAAAGCAAAGATGGAATTTTTTTTCGAGTTTGCTTAATGAATGTGTATTTTTAAACAACTTTCCTCAATATGCTTGGTGAATATCATTATCCTCTCGGATGGGGCCCTTAACTTAGTGCTCTGACTCTATCTTTATGATCCATTTTTTGAGTGCCTACTGTGTGCTAAGTACCACTACAGGTGCTGGAGGTACAACAATGAGGAATTCTGACAAGTTCTTTCCCTGTAAGAGGCTTATATTCTGAGAGAAGCAAACAATACACAAGCTAATTTCAGATTGTGTTAAGCGCTATGAAGAAAAATAAAAGTGAGTAATGGTGTAACAGGAGAGTGGTGGTGGGGGTATGGTATAGATTGAATTGTGTCCCCCAAAATCATGTGTTGTTATCCTAACCCTATACCTGTGGATGTAATCCCACTTGGGAATAGAGTTTTCTTGGATATGTTAATGGCCCATGTCTATGTAGTGGGTATCCTAAACCAAATCACATCTGAATTATAAAGAAAACAGATCAGATACAGAAGGAAGCACAAACAGGAGAAGATAGATATCACACCAGACAGAAAGAGAGGGAGAGAGAGAGACTTCCACTAGAACTGGTGCCCAGGATTTGGACTTCTACATCCTAAACTGTGAGAAAATTAATTTCTGGGAAAATAAATAAAGCTACCCACTTGTGGTATTTCTGTTACAGCAGCAGGAGGGAACTAAGACAGGGTGTTTGGTGTGTAAACTTTAGATTAAGTGGGTCCTGGAGGGTCTCAACAAAGAGGTAGTATTTAAAGTGAGCTTGGATGACAAGGAACCAAACATCTAAAGATGTGTAAAGGACATCAGGGAGGAATAAACTTGCATGTTCAAGACTGGAAAGGAGGCCAGTGTGTCCAGAGCAGGGTGAGGGCAGGCAAGAGTGTTAGGCAGGGGCTAGGTCATGGAGGGCCTTGTAACCATCGTGAGGATTCTGAGTTTATACTACATATAATAGGGAGGCAAGGAAGAATTTTAGTCAGGAAAGAAAAATGATCTGAGATACGTTTTTAAAAGATCAATTTTACATTGTGTGTAGAAAGGCTTATACAAGGACAAGACTGGAAACAGGGAGATGCGCTGGGAGAGGGTTGGAGTAGACCAGATAAGACGGAGTGGCTGCTTGGATGAGCAGGGCTATGGTGTTCTGCTGTGCCATCTGCACGGCAAATGTGCCCAACCCAGGAGACAAATAGGGGCCAAAATGTAGCCCTCATCCATCTTGCCAAGCCTTGTGCCCAAGCTTGGCAAGGGGCTGAGTAAGTCTGGAAAGGGAAGCCTTTAGTCCATTTGTCTACTCTGAGGAGGAACACTGTTTTTTTTTTTTTTTTCTCTACACATGAAGGTGATTTGTCTTCTTGGGGAGCTCTGTGGACCAGTACAGCCCCATTGTGATAGGGAGAAGAGCCTCAATGGAGGAAATACTACGGAAGGAGACCTGAATAGGATGAGTTCAACTGGGGGGGAATGGAAAAGGAAGAACTAAGAGTGACTCCTAGATTTTTGCCTTGAGCATCATGGTGGCTGGTCTCTTTTCTTGAGATGGGAACAACTGGAGAGGAATAGCTTCATAGGACAAGAAAACGAAAAGTTTTGTTCCAAACATGTTCATTTTACCTGTCTACTCTACATCAGACAATTAGGTAGGAAGAGAGTGTGGAAAGAGAAGAGAACAGGAATGAACCCTGCTGCAAAGTGCCAACTCTTAGAGGTCGGGCAGAGGAAAAAGAGCCAGCGAATTGGATGCTTGATTCACTCAGTGGCTAACATGTACTCATGCAATGAACCAGAACATGAAGATCATTTGTTCCAGGAACACCTGCCTGGCGGGTGAAGGCTGGGTGATACTCACTCAACATGTGTTTTATAGCTCATTTTCAATCAAGGGCCCTCATATAAATCCAGACAGTAGATCATCTACAAATTTAATTGACTGTATTTGTGCAGAATCTCAATTTGACCATAAAAATTTAATGCTTGATATAGTTTAAGATTCAATGGCCTTTCTTTTTAAAAGGAGACAGATGAAATAGCCGCAAATTAATTTTTCCGGTCATCTCCAATATATCAGAGTTATGGAGACAACTGAGTGTATGTTATAAGTACCCTCTGAATATTGGATTAAAGTATAGGATCTAAGTACTCTCTACCAAACTCTCCATAAACAAGAATTATTTTCTCTAATTAACTGTTTGCTCATAGTAACATCTAACTAGTGCCTCCTGAAGCTAGTCTCTGAAGCCAAGTATCTCACACCCAGGCAAAACAACCATATCACCTTCTAATACCTTCTCACCTTTGAGTACAGACAGACGTTGTGTACATTTGCTAATAAAAATGAAAATAATAAAACGCCCTGCAATAATTTGGGTCAAATCCATAAATATTTATAGGGCCTAGGGTGAATTCATTCACATTTTCACATCTTCTAATTTATGATGTATTGTCACAAAGAGCCCTAGACATGGATTTTAGTCTTGGTTCTGTCATTTGCTAGTTGTGCGACCTTGGGTAAATCACTTATCATTAGTTTCTTCCTCTGAAAAAGGGGCATAGACATGCTTACTCTGGCTATTTCACAGGATAGCTAAGCAATCTAAATGAAATTCAAGGATATAAAATTATTTGTTATTTCTGTTGCTCTCAGAAGAAAGTTCAGGTACATCATATATTCAAAGTTGTTCTGAAATATTTTATCTTGTAACTGATGGTATATCAGAAATTTAATGTGTCTGGCAGAGCTGATACAAACACAACACAAGGCCTGTATTCTTCAATGCTGCTACATGGTAGTTGATCAATAAACACTAGTTTTCTTCTGTCCATCCTCCTTTCATTGCTTACTAAAAGAGACTTCAGAGATTAACCAATTCAAAATTTGTTGTTTTAAATTTGAAGAAACCAAGGCCCAAACAGGTGAAATGACATACTTTTGGTTTCACACTATCTCTGAGCCTCATTTTCTCTGTTAAATAAGGTACTGGGAATAGATACCCATTGCCATAGAGTTGATTCCAATTCATAGATACCCTATAGGACAGAGTGTAACTGTCCCATAGGCTTTCCAAGGTTGTAATCTTTACGGAAGCAGACTGCCACATCTTTCTCCCTCGGAGCAACTAGTGTGTTCAACGGCTCACCTTTGAGTTAGCAGCCAAGAGCTTAACCACTGCGCTACCAGGGCTTCTCTTAGAATAGGTAAGTAATTTTAAAATTGCGTTTCACAGAGCAGAGCCTACTCACAGAGGAGCTATGAGGGAGACAGATACGACCTCCATTCAATTAGAACAACTCTGTTTTTAGGGCCCCCTTATATTCTAGTTCTGCATAAGATTAATTGGAAAGAAGATTTCATGCTACTAACAACAAAAACTCTTTAAAGCCAACTCTTGGTTTATGACAGTTGACAACTTGACCTGCCCAAATCCCAATAGCAGACAATTTTTGGCAAACATGTGGTCTGAATGTCACAGCTCTATAGTTCATCTGGTCCCCACAGCTTCCTTTTCTCTTATACCAGCCCACTTCGCTCAGTCTAGTTACCTGCCTGGCCCCAGAACTAGCATCTCTCCTAGCTCTCACATTTTGGGGAATCCCTTGGTTCTTTTCTTTAATCTCCTATTTCTACACTTAGGATGCCAATTTGGCTACTATAAAATATAACAGCAGTTTAAACAAGATAGTTTCTGTCTCTCATAACAGTTTGAGTGTAAGCAATACAGAGCTGATGTGGCAGCTTCCTAGTGTATAAAAGGTAATGATTATAAAGATTGACCTTGGAATTTGAGGTGATTACAAAGAAAATTTAGTAGGATTAATACGTTGAATGTCCAGGGCATTTGAAAGACTTTTGGAGTTGAGAAGTTGAGGTAGTGAGCTGAAAGATGGAGGTGGTGATCAGAGAGTGGGCTATAAGAAATTAAGATTATGGAAGGGGGGCAGCCATTTGTAATGGTAAAATCTAGAGTAAGACCATGTGAATGAGTGACTCTGTCTTGAGGACACAGCTTCCCTTGCAGCCCTCCCAAATGATGACTCTTTTTCTCCCATATCCATCAACCACTGGGCCTTGAGGTGGGATAGGTTTTCTCCTTGCATCTCATTGTGGCTTCCAGGAAATTCCTCTTCCCTCTTGTTTTAGAATGAACTGTATCCCCAAAAAAGGCATGTTGAAGTCCTAACCCCTGATACCTGTGAACATGACCTTGTTTGGAAATAGAATCTTTGAAGTTGTTATCAGTTAATGTGAGGTCATACTGGAGTAGGGTGGACCCTAACCCAATATGAGTGGTGTCTTTACGAAAAACGAGATGAGACACAGAGGGAAGAATGCCACGTGATGCTGCAGTTGCAAGCCACGGAATGCCTGGGTTACCAGAAGCTGAGTGAGATAAGAAAGGACTACTCATGGAACTTTCAGAGAGAGCATGGCCCTATGGACAGCCTGAATTTGGATTTTTAGTCTCCAGAACTGTGAGACAATACATTTCTGTTCTTATAAGCCACCCAGTTTGTAGTATTTTGTTATGGCAGCTTTAGGAAACAAATACACAGACCTAGGTAAGTTTGACCCAAGTTCTAGTTAGAATCTACTACTTACTAGCTAAGGAGCCCTGGTGGTATAATGGCTACTAACTGGAAGGTCAGCAGTGAACCCAACAGTGGCTCCATGGGAGAAAAGACCTGGAAATCTGCTCCTATAAAGATAACTGCCTAAGAAACCCTATGGGGCAGCTCTGCTCTGTCATATAGGGTTGCTATGAGTTGGAATGGACTCAACGACACACAATGACAACAACTTACTAGGTATGTGACCTCAAGTGAACTCCTTAAGCTCTACTTCAATTTCCTCTTTGGAAAAGAGAGGATAATACCATCTGCTTTGCAGGGTTGTGGTACAAATTAAATGAGATTGTGTATGGTAAAAGTATAGTATTTTGCCTGATAATTAAAATGTATAACAGTTGTAAAACTATGGTATTTTTTTTGTTGTTGTTGTTACTTTCTCTACTAAAGAGGCAGTATAATGCACTGGTTAAGAGTGTGGGCTCTGCAGGCAGGCTGCCTGGGTTCAAATCCCAGTTCCACTACTTTAATCACGTGATCTTGAGCAAACGTCTTAACTGTTGTGTGCCCCAATATCCATATTTCTAAAATGGGGTAATATAGTACCCTCCTCATTAAGTTGTTGTGCGAATTAAACAAGAAAGCATATGCCAGGCTGAAGTTTATTTTTTGCAAATAAAGTTTTACTGGAACACAGCCACACCCATTGACTCAGGAACTGTCTATGGTTACTTTCCTATTACAATTACAGAGTTGAGCAGTTACAACAAAGATCATATGACCTGCAAATGTTAAGCTAGTTACTATCTGGCCTGTTATAAAAAAGGTTTGCATACCCCTGGTCTATGCAAGGAGCCCTGGTGGTGCAGTGGTTAAGAGCTTGCCTGCAATCCCACTTTGGTGAGTGGTGTCTGGGGCCTTGAAAGCTAGCGAGCAGCCGTCTAAGATGCATCGATTGGTACCAATCCACCTGGAGCAAAGGAGAATGAAGAACACCAAAGACACAAGGAAAATATTAAGCCCAAGAGAAAGAAAGGGCCACATAAACCAGAGACTCCATCAGCCTGAGAGCAGAACTAGATGGTGCCCGGCTACCACTAATGACTGCCCTGACAGGGAACACAACAGAGAGTCCTTGATGGAGCAGGAGAAAAGTAGGGTGCAAAACTCAAATTCTAGTAAAAAGATCAGACTTAATGGTTTGACTGAGACTGGAGGGACGCCGGAAGACATGGCCCCTGGACTGTTAGCCCAAAACTAAAACCATTCCCGAGGCCAACTCTTTAGACAAAGATTAGACTGGACTATGGGACATAAAATGATCCTTGTGAAGAGTGTGCTTCTTAGCTCAAGTAGATACATGAGACTAAATGGGCAGCTCCTGTCTGGAGGCGAGATGAAAAGGCAGAGAGGTTCAGGAGCTGGTTGAATGGACACGGGAAATCCGGGGTGGAAAGAGGAGTGTGCTGTCTCAGTATAAGGAGAGCAACTAGGGTCACATAACAATGTGTATAAAAATTTTTGTATGAGAAACTAACTTGAATTGTAAACTTTCACTTAAAGCACAATAAAAAAAAAAAAAAAGAGCTTGCCTGCAAACCAAAAGTTTGGCAGTTCTACTCTGCCCTATAGGGTCACTATAGCGTCGGAATCGACTCGATGACAATGGGTATTTTTTGGGGGTGGGGGATATATGTAGGCATTTAAAACAGAGCCTGGTAACAGTATAAGCTCTCAATAATTTTTTTTTTCCTCTGTAAAAGCCTACTTTAATTTGCTCAAAAATTGTAGGAAGAAGTTGGATATGGGAGGGTAGATAGAAATAAATGTATTGTGAAGTCCACCAATAAAAGTCTATAGCATAGAGCCCTACATTAAGCTCAGATTTCCCTGGGAACAGTAGCAGAGATTTTACACTGGGCATAGGGCTGAGTTGGGCTTCTATTGGATTTTCATGCCTCTGCTGATACTCTGACCAGTATACCTCATGCCAACCATGAAATATTTTTCCAACACTATAAACTAGAGAAACTTTCTAACTAAATCCAAGATTCTCACAGCGAGGCAGGTAAGACAAGCCTAAGAGAGAAACTAAGAAGAGCTTGCAAAGTACGACCATTCAAAAATAAAGTTGTACTTTTCTACGCCAAAAGTGGCTTTAAAAACTAAGAGTAATGGCGTAAGAGAATGATAAATATTATCTAGTAGCCATTGTTCTACTTCATTGGGTGAAATGTGTAGAAATAGCCTTTTATTACAAGTTGAGGTGTGCAAGGAAATAAAAGCACCTTATAAAGATGTGCTTATATACTGCACATTAAAGGACTGAAAAAAAAAATTCAAACTTTAATACCTCTCGGAATGTTTTGATGTTTATACCGCTAGCACTGGACGTAACGTGGTAGATACTGACACTTACATGAAATTTATTTCCCTATTCTGTGCTGTAACTCATGCAAAAAAAGGCCCAAATAGTTTGCTGTCTGAATAATATCGGAAAAAAGGAAAGTTGTGTTAATTGTAGAGATGGCTGTGTGGTATAGCGGTTCCCACCTAGGCTCAGGAACTGAACAGCCCAGGCTTGAATCCCGGAACCTCCACTTACTAGCCTGGAAGGGTGTTAAGGTTATTTCAATTTCTTCACTCTCTCCCCATAGACTTGGGAAGACCTAATGAAATGATGTATTTAAAGCACATAGCACAGTGCCTGATCTATAGTAAGTCCTTAAGAAATATTAGCTTGTAGTAGTGTTTGTCATCGTTGTTATATTGTAAAATACAGAATTACAAACTCTTGGAACCCTATTTCCGTTGTGGATGACCTAACTTCTACTATGGCCAAGGAGTCTAAAAAGCCAAAGCCAGGCTTGTTTGATAAATGGGAAAATAAAAGAATTAAGTCTTGGCATTCCAAAAGTAGATTCACGTCAAAGTTTAGGTGTCTTATATTTATGTTGCATTGCATCGGGCAAATCTGCTGCAAAAGAATTCTTTAAAGTGTTAAAAAAGTAAAGATGTCACCTTGAAGACCAAGGTGACCTGACCCAAGCCATGGTGTTTTCAATCACCTCATTTGCATGCGAAAGCTGGACCATGAATAAGGAAGACGGAAGAAGAATCAACACCTTTGAACTGTGGTGTTGGCAAAGAATATTGAATATACCATGGACTGCTAAAAGAATGAACAAATCTGTCTTGGAAGAAGTACAGCCAGAATGCTTCTTAGAAGCAAGGATGGTGAGACCATGTCTTACATACTTTGGACATGTTATCAGGAGGGATCAGTCCCTGGAGAAGGACATCGTGTTTGGTAAAGTAGAGGGTCAGCAAAAAAGAGGAAGACCCTCAACGAGATGGATTGACACAGCAGCTGCAACAATGGGCTCAAGCATAACAATGATTGTGAGGACAGCACAGGTCCAGGCAGTGTTTCATTCTGTTGTACATAGGGTCGTTATGAGTCAGTGCCAACTCAATGGCACCTAAGAATAACATATTTATATTGATTTTATACAATAGTTTGTATCTATTTGTATATATTTAAAAAAAAACACTACCCTACATTTGGCTGCTAAACAAAAGGTCAGCAGCAGGAACCCACAAGCCACTCCACAGGAGAAAGATGTGGCAACCTGCTTTCATAAAGATTTACAGCCTTGGAAACCCTATGGGGGCAGTTCTACTCTGTCCTATAGGGTTGCTATGAGCTGGAATCGACCAGATGGCAGTAGGTACATTAAAAATTAGCTATTTTTCAATAAAATCCTGGCTGTCCTGGATGTAGCCACTTAGGCGCTAGACATTATCCAAATAAACTCTACATAAAAACCACAGTTGCCACTGAGCCGACTCCAACTCATGGCGATATCCATGTGTGTCAGAGTAGAATTGCATTCCATAGGGTTTTCAATGGCTGATTTTTTCAGAAGTAGATCGCCAGGCCTCTCTTCCAAGGTGCCTCTGAGTGGACACAAATCCCTAATTTTTTTGGTTAGCAGATGAGCATGTTAACAATTTGCACCACCCAGAGACTCCAAACTCCAAATCATAGAACATATTAAGGGTGCAACTTATAAAATAGTGAGAGATCCAATGAAAAATAACACATCTGAATATTAAGGATTTTTTGAGATATAATTCATATACCATAAAATTCACCCCTTTGATACATACAATTGAGTTTTAGTATATTCGCAAAGTTGTACAACCATCACCGCTATCTAATTCTAGAACATTTCATCAACCCAATAAAGAAACTCACACCACTGGCAGTCGTTCTCCATTTCCCAACACCCCAACCTCTGGTGTTTTTGTTTTGTTAAGGCATAATAATAGTACTACGGTTACTTTATAAAGAGTTTTTATGTTTTGTGATTGTCTTAGTCATCTAGTGCTGCTATAACAGAAATACCACAAGCGGATGGCTTTTACAAAGAGAAATTTATTTCTTCACAGTCAAGTAGCCTAAAAGTCCAAATTCAGGGTGTCAGCTCCAGGGGAAGGCTTTCTCTCTCTGTTGGCTCTCTCATCAGTGTTTCCCAGGACTAGGAACTTCTCCATGCAGGGACCCTGGGTCCAAAGGACACGCTCTGCTCCCAGCACTGCTTTCTTGATGGTATGAGGTCCCCCCGCCCCGTACCCCCTCGCCCCTGTCCTTTACATCTCAAGAGATTGCCTCAGGACACAGTCCAATCAGTAGACAGAGTCCCACCTCACTAACACAACTGCCGCCCATCCTCCCTCATTAACATCATAGGGGCAGGATTTACAACACATAGGAAAATCACACAGCACTGGGAATCATGGTCCAGCCAAACTGATACATACATTTTTGGGGACACATAATTCAATCCATGATAGTCATACATACTAAAATAGTTATATATAAAATCACATGATATCTGGGAGATGCTGAAAAATAATCGAGGGGATAATTATTTCTATTTTTGTAGATGTTTGAAATTTTCCATAGTAAAAAGCTTAAAATAAATGAACATGCAATACACGAAAACTTAGAGAAAATATTTTAACCAAGCCTACCCAAGAAAAACATGTCCAATATAAGCGTTTACAGTGAAAACAATTTATTAGGAAAATCAGAACTCTCAATAACCACAAAGGATAGAATAGAAACTTTATATTCCCATATATCACGTTGATGTAAAACACTGTATCCTTTTCTAAACTTTTGCTCAATATTTCTGTGCCTTGCATTTAAAAAGTGTCTTTTTCAAGTAGCAGTTTTGTTTCTTATCCATTCAGACAACTTTTGACTTTTAATTGGCACATTTGCTCCATTTATATCAAATGTAATTACTGATACTTGGGTGTAAACATACAATCTTCACATTCATTATTTTATTTATCCTATCTGTTCTATGCCATTTTTCCCCTTTAGTTTTTTTTGAATCAAATATATTTTTTATCATTTCACTTTTTTCTTAATCTAGTTTGTTAGCTTACACTATTCTTTTATCATTTACCCTAGAGATTATAACATACATCAATGACTTATTATCTTCCAGATATAAACTATGTCTAATCTGATGTTAAGCCTTCCAGTTGTGGTCTTAATTTCAAATACAACTTTTAATTCTAGAATTTGGTATCATTTTTAAAATAAATTCCAGGTCTCTAGTGAAATTGTCCACTGCAGTTATTTTAAAATCTGTGCCTGGTCACACTAATAGCTGGTAGTCACCAGTGAGTCTGTTTCTGTTGTCTATACTTTTGCCTGAAGCTCTGGGTGTTTTCATTCTCCACTGAAAGTTTTCTTTAGTTCTGGAAGGCAGAGTTGAAACCACCTAATACAATCAAGGACTAAACCGAATCAAGGGTGGGTTTCAGCCTTTATAAAGAGTGATCTATTCCTACTTCACCCTTAGTCTTTCATGGGTCCCAACTGAAAGTAATGAGTGTTTACTAAGTCACCTCTACCATGGGGCACCTGAACTACAGTTTTGTCTTTCCAGCACAATGTACTGATAGTTTTGCTTGCTTTTCAGCTTCTTATCAGCTGCTTTCTGGTTGACTTATCTGTTTGGCCTGTACTTACAAGTTGGAGAATGCTTCAAGAAGAAAAGGGATGCAAAATGTTGGGCTTGTGATAATAGTTTTCTTTTTCTCTAAGATCTTGGGCTCTCAACTCCTAGCTGACGTATTAATCTCAAACTCTCTTTTTCCTTCCCAAGTCCGTAAATTTGTTAAAAGTCTACTCAGCTTCTCAGCCTCTCCACCCATTCCAATTATGAATCAGTAAATACCTTGAGGAATAAAACAGCACAGAATGTCAGACCTGTTGTAGGGTAAAAATATCACAAAGTTTAGTAAAGCCAAAAGAAGTTTTATTCAGTATATATTGAAAAAAGCAAAAGTGGGAAGTGGACAAGCATGCTGCCAGAGCTAATGTCTGCCCGAATCCAAGAAAATATTACAGAATAGACAAAAGTGGGAAAACGGACAAGCATGCTGCTAGAGCCATGTCTGCCCAAGTCTAGGGAAATACTACAGAACAGGCAAAAATGGGATAACAGACAAGCATGCTGCTAGAGCCATGTCTGCCCAAGTCCAAGGAATATTACAGAATCGTCAGTATATATTAACACTACGAAATGGGCAAAACCATTGAAATCGTCACCTTTTCATAGATTGGTTAGCAACTGCGATCCTACATTTTAAATTGTCTTTCTTAACAGTCATTGGTACCGGTTTGACTAACAACAGTCAGGAGGGTCTTCATTGGTCCAACAAATTTTCTGTTCACTAAATGTAATAGAAAAAGATAACAGTGGAAAGTCTTTTGTGTTCTGTGTGATGATTTGTTTATGTGAATGTTTCCCTAAAAGATATTGTCTAAGATTTTCCTAGTTATTGTCTTTATATCAGGGCCCAGTTGATGTGTCCTTGTGAGTTCTTGTGAGCCCTTGTGAGCCCAGCTCCAGCTGGGTCACATTATCTATGCTCAAGGACAGGGAATAATGATTCCAATATTATTTCCTAAATCAGACTCTGGTCACTGTATTTCCCTTTTCTCTTGGATCTTGCCCCCTCAATTCCTGGCCAACTTGTTAGCTCCCCGATCCTTTTAAACAGATTATTGTTTTGTGTGTGTCGTGGATTGAATTGTGTCCCCCCAAAATATGTGTACCAGTGTGGCTGGGCCATGACTCCCAGTACTGTGATTGTCCACCATTTTGTCATCTAGCGTGATTTTCCTACGTGTTGTAAATCCTGCCTCTGTGATGTTAATGAGGGTGGATGGGAGGCAGTTGTGTCAATGAGGTAGGACTCAATCTGCAGGATTGGATTGTGTCTTGAGCCAATTTCTTTTGGGATATATAAACGAGAGAAGCGAGCGAAGAGACAGGGGGACCTCATACCACCAAGAAAGCAGTACTGGGAGCATAGCGCATCCTTTGGACCCGGGGTCCCTGTGAGGAGAAGCTCCTAGTCCAGCGGAAAATTGACAAGAAGGAACTCCCTCCAGAGACAACAGAGAGAGAAAGCCTTACCCCGGAGCTGACACCCTGAATTTGGACTTCTAGCCTACTTTACTGAGGAAATAAATTTCTCTTTGTTAAAGACATCTGCTTGTAGTATTTCTGTTATGCAGCACTAGATAACTGTGTTTTTTTGTTTTTGTTTTTTTTTAGCCTTTCTAGTTGTTCTAGGCATAATAAATGATCTACTGCAAGCAAGACCATCCTATCTAGAAGCAGATCTTACAAGTTCAGATGTAGTAATGTATATACATAAAGCTGTGGTTCCTGATCCTTTCAGTCCCAGGACATCCTTACTTTCTTAATTATTAAGAACTCCAAAGAACATTGTTGCAGCATCTTTGGGAAACAAGAAATAATAAGAAAAAGAGGTTGATGGTGTGCTCTTTGTTTTCTTAAAGGATAACCATTTTCATTCTTCTTGGATTCTTTTGTGGAAAATATCTTCAGTGATTTGAGTCTGGCAATATTTGCAATATAGCCTTAATATAAAAAAATTCAACTCAAGAAATACATTATTTCCGAAAAGCTCTAAAATAAAATAGCAAGAATTTATGATTAAAAAAACACATTGTTTATTATGTGGATTAAATCTATTGATGTTTCTCATATTAGAAATTAAAACTATAATTCCAGAAATATTTTTATTTAAATATTTTGAAAATTAAATATGTATTAATTCATTGTAATAACTATAAACTCATTACATATTAGCATACATATTTATGACTAGCTCGCTTTACTCATTTTCAATTAGGCAATTCTTTACAACAATAGGTCAGGTATTCTTTCAAGTAATGGTGTTCCTTGAAAAAAGTATCTAGTTCAGTTTGCAATTCAAGCAATCACAGAAGTATTTTGGTATACAGCAGAACTGTTTTATGCATAGTGCCCATTTTGTCACACAAAATATTTAAAAGATGTACTATCAAGGATCAAAATTCATAATTTTTCTGCTCCACCAAGAGCATTACTTGAGATTTGCACATATATATGTATCGTGTGCCGTCAAATCGATTCCGTCTCGTAGTTACTGTCATGGGTTGAATTGTGTCCTCCAAAAATATGTGTGTCAGTTTGTCTAGGCCATGATTCCCAGTACTGTGTGATTGACCACTATTTTGTCTTCTGATATGATTTTTCTGAAGTGTTGTAAATCCTACCTCTATGAGGTTAATGAGGTGGGATAGGTGGCAGTTATGTTAATGAAGCAGGACTCAATCTACAAGGTTAGATTGTGTCTTGAGCCAATCTCTTTTGAGATATAAAAGAGAGAAGCCAGCAAAGAGACAGGGGATCTCATACCACCAAGAAAGCAGTACTGGGAGCAGAGCGTGTCCTTTGGACCCAGGGTCCTACGAGGAGAAGCTCCTGGTCCAGGGAAGATTGAAGACAAGGACCTTCCCCCAAAGCCAACAGAGAGAGAAAGACTTTCCCTGGAGCTGACACCCTGAATTTGGACTTCTAGCCTACTAGACTGTCATGGATTGAATTATGTCCCCTCAAAAAATATATGTCAACTTGGTTAGGCTATGATTCCCAGTATTGTGTGGTTGTCCTCCATTTTGTGATTGTAATTTTATGTTAAAAAGGATTAGGGTGGGATTTTAATACTCTTCCTTACTAAGGTCACATCCCTGATCCAATATAAAGGAAGTCTTCCTAGAGTGTGGCCTGCACCACCTTTTATATTACAAGCAATAAAAAGAAAGGGAAGCAAGCAGAATAGGGGAATCTCATACCACCAAGAAAGCAGTGCTGGGAGCAGAGCTGGTCCTTTGGACCCACGGTTCCTGCAGGGAGAAGCTCCTAGTCCAGGGAAAGATTGATGAGAAGGCCAACAGAGAGAGAAAGGCTTCCCCTGGAGCTGATGCCTTGAATTTGGAATTTTAGCCTTTACTGTGAGGAAATAAACTTCTCTTTGTTAAAGCCATTCACTTGTGGTATTTCTGTTATAGCAGCACTAGATAACTATGACATAGACTGTGAAAGCCATCTACTTGTGGTATTTCTGTTACAGCAGCACTAGATGACTAAGACAATGACCCTATGTGACAAAGTAGACCTGCTCCATAGAATTTTCCAGGCTGTAAATCTTTATGGGAACAGATCTCCAGGTCTTTCTCCCAGAGCAGCTAGTGGGTTCAAACCACCAACCTTTCAGTTAACAGTCAAGCACTTAACCAGTGCGCCATCAGGGCTCACTCACTCACGCGCACTCTCTCTCTTTTTGTGTGTTTGTGTGTGAGTGTGTATATATATATATATAAATAAGCTGGACTGTATGAACCTGGACAATATGAAGAACACAGCATCAGGTTTGGAGGAAGACTCAACAACCCATGATATGCAGATGACACAACCTTCCTTGCTGAAAGTGAAGAGGACTTGAAGCACTTACTGATGGAGAGCAAAGACTACAGCCTTTAGTACGGATTACACCTCAACGTAAAGAAAACAAAAATCCTCACAACTAGATAAATAAACAACATCGTGATAAACAGAAAATACTGAAGTTGTTAAGGATTTCATTTTACTTGGATCCACAATCTATGCCCATGGAAGCAGGAGTCAAGAAATCAAATGATATATTGCATTGGGCAAATATGCTGCAAAAGACCTCTTTAAAGTGTTCAGAAGTAAAGATGTCACCTTGAGGACTAAGATACTCCTGACCCGAGCCATGATATTTTCAATCGCCTCATATGCATGTAAAAGCTGAACAATGAATAAGGAAAACCAAAGAAGAATTAATGCATTTGAATCATGGTGTTGAATCATGAATCATGATTGAATCATGGTGACTGCCAGAAGGATGAATGAATCTGTGTTGGAAGAAGTACAGCCAGAATGCTCCTTAGAAGTGAGGACACCAAAACATCTTTTCGGGTACTTTGGACATGTTACCAGGAGAGACCTGTCCCTGGAGAAGGACTTCATTCTTGGTAAAGCAGATGGTCAGGGAATAAGAGGAAGACTCTGGAGATAGATTGACACAGTGGCTGCCAACAATGGGCTCGAACATAGCAATGATTTGAGGATGGCACAGGACTGGGCACTGTTTTGTTCTGTTTTACATAGGGTCACTGTGAGTTGAAACCGACTCGACGGCACCTAACAACAACGTGTGTGTGTGTGTGTGTGTGTCTATGGTGGCACAATGGTTAACCGCTTGGCTGCTAATCAAAAGGTCAGAAGTTTGAATCCACCAATCGCTCCTTGGAAACCCTATGGAGCAGTTCTACTCTGTCCTATATGGTTGCCATGAGTCGGAATCAACTTGACGGCAATGGGTTTAGGTTTTGGTTTAAATACATGTGTATATATACTATATAGGTTATATATAGTATATATACATATATATATACTATATATACGTATACTATATATATGTATACTATATATAGGCATACTATATACGTACACATACACACATATATATACATATACATGCATACATATACACATTGTTAGGTGCCATCAAGTCAGTTCCAACTCATAGTGACCCTATGTTGCAGCCACTGTGTTACTCCTTCTGAGAGTCTTCCTAGTTTTCACTGACCCTCTACTTTACCACCCATGATGCCCTTCTCCAGGGATTGGTCCCTCCCAATAACATGTCCAAAGTACATGAGACAAAGTTTCAGCATCCTCACTTTTAGGGAGCCTACTAATTGTACTTCTTCCAAGACAGATTTGTTCCTTCTTTTGGCAGCCCCATGGTATATTCAATATTCTTCGTCAAAACTGTTAATTCAAATGCATCATTTCTTCTTTAGTCTTCCTTATTCACTATCCAGCTGAGCCTCACCAGAATTCTTTGATGTCCATAATTCCACCAACAGTCTCTTTAAGGCAATCTAGGCGTTTATTATTAAGCACTTTAAAACACTTCCAGTCTCTACCCATTCATGGTTTCAAAATTGCTTCCGCATTTTAGGTATCTGTTAGAGCAGCACTCCACTCTCTCGGTGCCAAATTCTGTCTTGGTTATGCAGTGCTGCTATAACAGAAATATCACAAGTGAATGGCTTTAACAAACAAATTTATTCTCTCACAGTCTAGGAGGCTAAAAGTCCAAATTCAGGGTGCCTGCTCCAGTGGAAGCCTTTCTCTCTCTCTTGGCTCTGGGGGAAGGTCCTTGTCATCAATCTTCCCCTCATCTAGAAGCTTTTCAGCGCAGGGACCCCGGTTCCAAAGGACCTGCTTTGCTCCTGGCGTTGCTTTCTTGGTGGTAGGAGGTCCCTTTGTCTCTCTGCTCGCTTCTCTCTTTTATATCTCAAAAGAGATTGACTCATGATACAACCTAATCTTGTACATTGAGTCCTGCCTCGTTAACATAATTGCCTCTAATCCTGCCTCATTAACATCATAAAGCAAAAACCAAACCCTTTGCCATGGAATCGATTCTGACTCATAGCGGCCCTATAGGACAGAGTAGAACTGCCCCATAGGGTTTCCAAGGAGTGGCTAGTGGATTCGAACCCCTGACCTTTCATTTAGCAGAAAAATGCTTAACCACTGCACCACCAGGGCTCCCATTAACATCATAGAAGTAGGATTTACAACACACAGGAAAACCACGTCAGACGACAAAATAGTGGACAATCACACAATACTGGGAATCATGGCCTAGCTAAGTTGATGCACATTTTGGGGGGATACAATTCAATCCATAACACCATCCTCATTTCTAAGGAGCATTCTGGCTGTCCTTCTTCCAAGACAGGTTTATTCGTTCTTCTGGCAGTCCATGGTATATTCAATATTCTCCGACAACACCATAATTCAAATGCATCAATTCTTGTTTGGTGTTCTTTATTCCCTGTCCAGCTTTCAAATGCATATGAGGCAGTTGAAAATACCATGGTTTAGGTCTACATACATACACACATATGTATAAAGTACATACATGTGTGTATATGTGTATGTTTTATTATATATATATATTTATTTATGAATGAGTATGTGGTGGTAAAAAATACAATGATTACTAGTCGGATTTGGTGCAACTGCCTTGACTTATTCTAAAGCACCCTCAGTTTTACCCACCATTACTTCTGCACTATCAGTATAAATGCCAAACACTGTGGAAAATAGCATGTTAGTACTATACCTGGGTGGCACAAAAAGTTAAGCACTTGGCTACTAACCAGAAGGTTGGTGGTCCGAATCCACTCAGGGGAGCCTTGTACAAAAGACCTGGTAGTCAACTTTCAAATAATCACAGCCACTGAAAACACGATGGAACCCAGTTCTACTCTGACACACTTTTTTTTTTTAATTATGAAAATACTAAGATGTTTCCATGCGTTAAAAAATTTTTTCCCAATACCAAACAGACTTCTTTACAGTAGTTTTAATTTTTGCCTTAAAATGCATTTCCCTAGACTATAAGCGTGAGTTTTACAGTTTTCACCTTTCATACATTCACGGAGAAGTGTTTCCAAATACGTTTAAGATAGCAAAATCCTCAGGCCAGTAATAAGCCTTGACAACAGATATGTAAACAGAAGCACAAGTCATGCCTTGTTTTGCTTTATTTGTTAGTAAATACTTACATTTTATTTTGCTTAATTTTCTTAATTTAATTGGCTATTCCTAGGTTATCTCTAAATTACATCCATTGACATGTAAATTAAATAGCTTATTGATTATTCATTTGCACATTTTAAGGCAGAATATGATAATATACTCAGAGCATGACTAAAGGGAGTTTAAATGGAAGAGAGAAACTTGGTATCAGGTGAAGGCATGATAAAATTATTAAAGGAAAGAGACTTTTTTTATTTTTAAATTACAGATACTATTGTCCAAAGGGAGAAATAGACAAATAGATCACCTATATTGTCTTCATGTCTAAAATATAATTTGATAGGGGAAAAAGGATTATGATAAAAACAAAGAAAAAGAATAGGTAATATGAGTAGATAAAAGAGAAGACTGAATTTGAAGCAAGGGTTAAAAGTGAACAAAGACTGAGAAATTATTAATAACCAAGACAAATATTTAGAAGGCAATTTGTATAGGAAACCGTCTTTCAACAAATCCTCTCATTCCAGTTTGATGAAGCCTCTTCTCTCACCTCCCTCTTTCATGTAGTAGCTATGCTAGAAGGTTATTAAGAGAGAGATTTGAATCTCTGAGGAAACGAGGCTACAAAGAAACTGGATTAAGGTGGCGAGGCTACAAAGAAACTGGATTAAGATGGTATAGCCTCTCCCAGGGCTAACAGGCTGCTCTTTAAGACTGAATGACACAGAATATGGGAAAGGTACTCATAACCTCCAAGGGAATAAATATTCTCTCTGTCAGTTACCCTGTAAAAATACTAATTATAAAGCAGTAAGTAAAAAAAAATCCTCTCTTTTTTTGGGATATGAGGGGAGAAGAAAGAAGGGAACAGTGAGGTATCATTTTGGTCTTGACTCAGAGGCACAATGTTTCAGAATTTTTGATCATGGGAAACAAATTAGTCCTGATTACAGGGAGTTAAGCCAGGAAATGAGTCAAGGAGCCACCCCACAGTGACGCTAGGCTAATGCAATTGTTATTTTCTGAGTGTTCTCCAAATCCCTTTAATTCTTGCTAAGCATTCAGGAAAACCCATCTCAACTGTACTGAGGGAATGCAAAAAAAAAATCAAACCTGTTGCCATCGAGTCAATACCAACTCATAGCGATCCTATTGGACAGGGTAGAACTGCCCCATAGGATTCCTAAGGAGCAGCTGGTGGATTCAAACTGATGCCAAGCCCATTGCAGTCGAGTCAATTCCAACTCATAGCGACCCTACAGAACAGAACAGAACTGCCCCATAGGGTTCCCAAGGAGCTACTGGTGGATTCGAACTGCCAACCTTTTGGTTAGCAGCCATAGCTCACCGTAGCTCTCAACCACTGTGCCACCAAGGCTCCAAACTGATGCCAGGAGGGTCTAAATTTATAGTCAATGCAAAAGAGCAGGAGCCCTCCTTCTGAACCTGAGCAATGATAGCAGCAGGGGTAACTGGTGAAGGAAACTGGACCTAGTGGAGCAGTGACATCAGGAAGGTTGCCTGCAGCAGAGGCAATAACAGGGCAGTTGGAGAAGAAGACCACCAGGGTGAAACCTAAGACTTATTCCTATTGTTATTGTTAGTTGCCGCTGAGTTGATTCTGACTCACGGTAACCCCATGTTCCATAGGGTTTTCAAGTCTGTGACCTTTTGGAAACAGATCGTTTAGCCTGTCTCCCAAGGCATCTCTGGGTGGGTTCGAACCACCAATCTTTCAATTAGTAGTTGAGTGCTTAACCATTTGCACCACCCAAGGACTCCTATTCCTAAGCAAATACAGAATAAAAAGATAAATGTCCTTCACGGAGAACTAATTTTCAACAATGAAGCAAACAGGGCTCATGTCACACAGGAGCCATTAATTTCTTCCTAGCTTTAGGGTCAGCAAGTTAAAGGACTAGCCTGATTTAAGTTTTGATCTAAGTTTTAATGTTTGTGTTTCTTACAAATTATCTTTTAATTAGGGCTTTGGAGGCTTTACTCTAGAATGCAGAAAAGATGCGGGAAAGTCACCTCTTTCATTTGTGACAAAAACATCTCCTCTTGCTTACTTTGAGAGTTGCTCAATGGGATGTTTCCCTCTAATATCTTGACTTTGTTTTTCCTCCGCTGGTTTCACTAAAGATGGTCACTTTAGCCCTGTATGATTACAGACACCCTTGTGTGTAATGGTAACTTTATTTCTCCAACTTTGAAACAGGTTAACAGCATTTACCAGCAAATAAAAGCCTCCTACAGCAGACAAATAAAGTGATTGAGAAACCCATAAAAACCCAAAGAAAGAAAGCTGGATGAAGTTAAAACAAATTTCAGCTCCAGGTCTCCATTGATCTCCGCAGTAAATATAAAAACCGAACATGTTTATTAGCCTTCTTTTGATTATAAGTCATTATCACTGCACTGTTTTCACATCTACTAGCACTTTCTTTGTTGAGACCTTCAAGTAAAACACTCAAACTGAGGCATTTTTAAAGATAAAGAGGTACAACTATGTTCAGATTCTAAACTGAACATGAAGTTATAGGTTTTCCAGGGATCTCTTGGAATTATACCATACACATAAAGAATGAGCATCTTGAAAACTAAACTTTGGTTTTATAAAATACATGTCTAAATTATGTTTGATAAAGAAATATGCATCTCTAAGAAAGCAATGCTGTGAAGAATATATTTACAGGAGATAACAGAGTAGTTTAAAACAAATACAACAAATTAAACATAAGCACAAAGGCTCCTTCCTATAATGTGGTCATGTTTTAAACTTCATTTCTATACACAGAATCAACAAGAAGATTGAAGTAATTAGGATCATTTCTTCTAGAAAAAAAGTAATTAGGATAATTTACTCTGGAAAAGAGAAACTCTTTATGATCATGAGTTTTAATCATCAAATATTACATGACACATGAAATGAAAAAGGAGTTTACACATACTTTATGCAAACCCAAAGGCTGGAATTTAGGTACTAACAGAAAAGGCCTAAAGGATGAATATTTCAAGTAAGCACAAAAGATGACATTATTATTAAAACATGTATCCAATTTTCAAATGGGTAGTAACAGGAGTTAGTGAGCTTCCTGTCACTAGAAGTATTCCAACATAAGCCATTAGAATATTTCAGTGGTCCCTAGTGGGCTGTTACAACAGATATGTAGTTGAAGCTTTTTTTGTATGTCTTAGAGGTAGAACCCGTTTATTGAAAATTAAATCTTGACTTTTGGTTTCCCATAGAAAAAATGCCACCACACGTCTGTCACTTTGTTTTACTGTGGTGGCTTATATGTTGTGGTGCTGAAAACTATGCCACCAGTATTTCAAATACCAGCAGGGTCACCCATGGTAGACAGGTTTCAGCCGAGTTTCCAGACTAAGAACAGGAAGAAGGGCCTCGTAGTCTACTTCTGAAAAAATTGGCCACTGAAAACCTTATGAATAGCAGTAGAACTTTGTCTGATATAGTGGCGGAAGATGAGCCCCTCAGGTGGGAAGGGGCTCAAAACACGACTGGGGAAGAGCTGCCTCCTCAAAGTAGAATTGACCTTAATCACATGGATGGAGTCAAACTATTAGGATCTTCATTTGCTGATGTGACATGACTCAAAATGACAACAAACAGCTACAAACGTGCATTAATAATATGGAATGTGTAAAATATGAATCTAAGAAAATTGGAAGTAGTCAAAAATGAAATGGAATGCATAAAGATTGATATCCTAGGCATCAGTGAGCTGAAATGGACTGGTATTAGCCATTATGAACCAGACAATCATATGGTCTACTATGCCGGGAATGACAAATTGAAGAGGAATGGAGTCACATTCGTAGTCAAAAAGAATATTTCAAGACCTATCCTGAAGTACAACACTGTCAGTGATAGAATAATATCCATACACCTACAGAGAAGACCAGTTAATGTAATTATTATTCAAATTTACACACCAAAAACTAATGCAAAAGATGAGGAAATTTAAGGTTTTTACCAACTTCTGCAGCCTGAAATTGATCAAACATGCAATCAAGATGCATTGATAATTACTGTGACTGGAATGCTAAAGTTGGAAACAAAGAACAAGACCTGTAGGTGGACAATACAGTCTTGGTGATAGAAATGATGCAAGTGATTGCATGATAGAATTTTGCAAGACTAATGACTTACTTATTGCAAATACCTTTTCTGAACAACATAAATGATGACTACACACATGGACCACACCAAATGGAAAACACAGGAATCAAATCAACTACATGATTTGACAATGGAAAAGCTCAATATCATCAGTCAGAACAAGGCCAGGGGCCGACTGTGGAACAAAACACCAATTGCTCATACGCAAGTTCAAGTTGAAGCTGAAAAAAATTAAAACAAGTCCACAAGAACCAAAATATGACCTTGAGCATATCCCTCCTGAATTTGGAGACCATCTGAAGGATAGATTTGACGCATTGAACACTAATGACTGAACACCAGATGAGTTGTGGGATGACATCAAGGACATAATACGTAAAGAAATCAAAAGGCATTAAAAAGACAGGAAAGAAAGAAAAGACCAAAACAGACATCAGAAAAGACTCTGAAACTTGCTCTTGAATGTAGAATAGCTAAAGCAAATGAAAGAAATGACATAAAAGAGCTGAACAGAGGATTTCAAAGGACGACTCGAGAAGACAAAGTAAGGTATTATAATGAAATGTGCTAAGAACTGGAGTTAGAAAACCAAAAGAGAAGAACACACTCAGCATTTCTCAAGCTGAAAGAACTGAAGAAAAAATTCAAGCTTCAAGTTGCAATATTGAAGGATCTACAGGGAAAATACTGAACAACGCAGAAAGCATCAAAAGAAGATGAAAGGAATACACAGTCACTGTACCGAAAAGAATTGGTTGACGTTCAACCATTTCAGGAGGTAGCATATGATCAGGAAACGATGGTACTGAAGGAAGAAGTCCAAGCTGCACTGAAAGCATTGACGAAAAACAAGCCTCCAGGAATTGAAGGAATATCAATTGAGATGTTTCAACAAATGGATACAGCACTGGAGGTGCTCACTCATCTATGTCAAGAAATCTGGAAGATAGCTACCTGGCCAACTGATTGGAAGAGATCCATATTCGTGCCCATTCCAAAGAAAAGTGATCCAACAGAATGTAGAAATTATCGAACAATATCATTCATATCACACACAGGTAAAATTTTGCCGAAGATAATTAAAAAATGGTTTGCAGCAGTACATCATCAGGTAACTGCCAGAAATCCAAGCCAGATTCAGAAGGTAGATATCATTGCTAATGTCAGATGATCTTGGCTGAAAGCAGAGCATGCCAGAAAAATGTTTACCTGTGTTTTATTGACAACTGTGCAAAGGTGTGGATCATAACAAATTATGGATAAGATTGCAAAGACTGAGAATTCCAGAACACTTAACTGTGCTTATGCAGAACCTGCACGTAGACCAAGAGGCAGTCGTTGGAACGGAACAAGGGGATACTGCGTGGTTTAAAATCAGGAAATGTGTGTGTCAGGGCTGTATCCTTTCACCATGCTTACTCAATCTGTATGCTGAGCAAATAATTTGAGAAACTGGACTATATGAAGAACAAGGCATCAGGATTGGTGGAAGACTCTAACAACATACGATATGCAGATGACATAACCTTGCTTGCTGAAAGCGAAGAGGACTTGATGCACTTATTGATGAAGATCAAAGACTCCAGCCTTCAGTAAGAATTACACCTCAACATAAAGAAAACAAAAATCACAACTGGACCGATAAGCAACATCATGATAAATGGAGAAAATACTGAAGTTGTTAAGGATTTCATTTTACTTGGATTCACAACAAACACCCATGGAAGCAGTGGTCAAGAAATCAAATGATGTATTGCATTGGGCAAATCTGCTGCAAAAGACCTCTTTGAGGTGTTGAAAAGCAAAGATGTCACTTTGAGGACTAAGGTGCACCTAATCCAAGCCATATTTTCAATTGTCTTACATGCATGCGAATCTGTACAATAAATGAGGCAGACCGAAGAAGAATTGATGTCGTTGAATTATGGTGATGGCAGAGAATATCTAATATACCATGAACCCACACAAGAACAAACAAATCTGTCTTGGTAGAAGTACAGTCAGTGAGCTCCTTGGAAATGAGTGTGGCGAGACTTCTCACATACCTTGGACATGTTATCAAAAGGGACCAGTCCCTGGAGAATGACATCATGCTTGGTAAGGCAGAGGGTCAGCAAAAAAGAGGAAGACCCTTGAAGAGATGAATTGACTCTGTGGCTGCAACAATGGGCTTAAACGTATCAGCGATTGTGATGATGGCACATGACTGGACAGTGTTTCATTCTGCTGCACATGGGGTCGCTATGAGTCAGAACCGATTCAACAGCACCTGACAACAACAACAATATAGAAATAATGACAACTATGGATATCAGAATCTCTCTACCCATCCTCCAAAACAGAGTGCAAATAAAAACTCATGGCCTTTCACTAGGAAACAAATAATCCTTCAGATTCAAGTCGTGTGTAAGTGTGGAAATAACATTCCGAAACCAACAATGCCTTTTTGAAGCCCAGGTCAGAGCAGAGACATGCATAGACTGTGTGTATAATAGGAGAGTGAAGTGGGTGCTAACACCAGTGAAACATAGTTAAAGTCACCCCTGGAGAAAAAGGACCCCACCCTGAGTGGCAAAGTTTTTGAAACAGACCTAAGACCTGGTATATCAGAGCACTGGACAGGGGGGAATAGAAGGGAGGGATTTGAAAGTTACGAGACCACAGGTGGCAGATTTGGAACCAATGTTTATGTTTGAGGAGTGGGGGGACTGACTGGGGAGAGGGCATAAGGAAAGACAGAAAGAATAAAAACGAAATAAAGAGGTAAAATGGATCAGAGAGAAAGTGATAGACATAAAAGATAGACAAAGACTCAACAAATATATAATTGGAGTCCCTAACCAAAAGGTTGGCAGTTCAAATCCACCAGCCACTCCTTGGAAACCCTATGGGGCAGTTCTACTGTGTCCTATAGTGTCGCTGAGTTGGAATAGACTTGACGGCAGTGTGTTTGGTTTGGGTTTGAAGACCAAAAACAATTATCAGTTTTAAATGTGGCGCAGAATGTTTAAAACCATAAACTGAGAAAAGTTTCCAGATGTTGGACTAGACCTGAATCGACATCTTAAAAGAACCCATTCTATATATGGAAATATTGGCACAGAATAACCAACTCCATTATATAGCTTAGTAAAATGACTAAACGACAAAGATAGACAATCCCCTGACACTCCAGTCACCATTAGTTGGCATTAAAAGTCTCAACAACATTTTCGAGAAATTCAAGGAAAGGAAATGTGAGCCACGATTTTTATGTCCACTCAAACTACTCTTAAAGTATCAAAGCTATAAAAGAATAGTTTTAAACATGCAAGAATTGGAGAATACTAAACTCACAAGGTCTTCCCAAGGAATCTACTAAAATCTTACTGCTCAAAATGTGGTTTGCAACCAGCAGCTTCAGCATCACTTAGACGTTTGTTAGAAATGCAGATTGAGGTCCCATCTTAGACCTTCTGAATCAGAATCTGCATATCAATTCACAGAAAAATGGCATGTACAAGTGGCTTTTAAGTAGAATTTTTAAAAACACAACTCCATTGGGAAGTGGGGTGTGGTGCAGGGAATATTCCCATAGCCCTGCCACACTCGCTTTCTTCGACGCCCACAGTGGTCCAGAGATTGCCCTGGGAATAAGGCTCCATGAGGAACACGGTCAGAAAACCACAAAGACAGATAAATTTAAAGGCCATACCCATCTTGAGCACATACAATTTTATTCTAGTTTCATTGTGAAATACTGATCATGAGGCATGTTTCACCTCTATGTATCAGCTTCAACCATTCGAAATCCTACAGTTTCCAGGAAAAATTACCAGAGCGCTAATTAGGTGTTTCTAGTTAAAATTAAGCTCTCTTACCTCTTACTTTATTTCCTTTATGAAATGAACAGGAATCACCTGGGAATTTGTTAAAATGCAGATTCTGATTCATTAGACCTGGAGTGGGGCTTGAGATTTTGCATTTCAAAGAAGCTCCCAGGAGACGCTGATGCTGCTGGTACTAGGAGTCACCACATTTCAAATTGGGAGGCCTTAGAGCAAATCCCAGGATGCTGTAATTTACACATGAATTTAAACTCTGACTCAGTCATTCCAATGCTAGTAAATTACCTGTGGATTCACTTTCACAGGAACGAATGCAAAAATATACCTAGGAAGATGTTTGCTATAGCAAGTATGTAATTGCAAAAAAACAGAAACAATATAAATGCTCATTAACAAGAGAATGGTTTTGTACATTAAGGTTTATCCATATAAGGCAATGCATATCTGCATTATATACTTACCCTGTGAACCCACAATTCCAATTCTTTGTCAAGAAAAATGAAAATATTCCCACAAAAAAATCTGTACAAGTATGTTCATAGCAGCTTTACTCATAATTACCAAAAACTGGTAACTACCTGGCTGCCTATCAACAGAAAAATGGATAAACTGTAGTATATACATATAATGTAATGCTACTCAGCAATAAAAAGAAACTACTGCTATCCTCAACAACATGGATGAATCTCAGAAGTATTATGCTGAGTGAAAGAAGACTTACACAAAAGAGTATATACTTTCTAGGGTTGGGATAATTTTCTGTATCTTGATAAGGTCTGAGTTACACAGGTGGATGTCACACTCATCAAATAGTATAATTAAGATTTGTGAATTTCATTGAGTAAAATTTATCTGCAAAGGCGAAAAAGGTAAACAAATATTGAACTCTAGTTAATGACATGTAGAGTAAAATATTTAGGGGGAAGGGTCGACGTCTGTAACTTACTTTGAATGCATCAAAAAAAAATAAGATGGAATGAGAGATGGATAGAGGGGTGGATAGAGATATGCGATAATGCAAATATCATAAAAGGTTAATGGTAAAATCTCTGTGGTGGGTAAAATTTCTTTAACCTTTCTGTATGTTTATATTTTTTCATATGACACTATTGAGACAAGTGAGATAGATGTGTTTACATGGAAAAATCACCAAACAATACCATTATGTAGAGAAAAATAAGTTACACAGATACCTCCCCATGTGCATATGTTAGATTTCTGGCCGGATACACAGAGAACTTAGTTACTGTTACTTCTGAAGAACAGGAAAAGATATTTGCGGTGGTGATAGGGAGACTTTCCAAAGGGGAGAAAAGGAAAGTTAAGAAATGGCAATACTGTCAAAAAAGAAATTACACAAGCAAGGGAAGTAATGACCCAAAACAGCCAAAAGCCAGATCAGTGTTCTATGTAAGGATTTGTGTGTTGGAACGCAAAACAAGCGTGTAGGCTGTTCTGGGTCTTTACAGCTCAAACAGAAACATTAAATACTTCCCTTGAGCCTATTGCTCTGTGCAGTCAACTTTTATGATACTGAGAAAAATATAACTAACTTTTTAAAACTAAAATCAATACGCCACCAGGTGCTGGGGTATAACAATGAAAATAATTGAGTCTCTTTTCTCATAGCACTTTTAAAAGAGTAAAAATTCAGATACCTAAGTATGTTAGGATGTGATTTACAGGGTTGGTTGCAATGGAGAGCTTTGGAATATCGATCCAGTTGTAATATAGGAGAATTTCTTGGACTCTAACTGAAAGGACAACCCTGACCGTAAGAATCAGCACCAAGCTGGTTCCTATGTGGCAGAGGTTAAATATACCCGTTCTTCAACTTCTCCACCACTTCTGAAGCCAGCTGTTCTCCCCACAGCATTCTTTCTCTATTAGGTTTGATAATTCATTGGCATGGTCACAGAGAACTCATGGAAACAGCATAGCTGCAACAACAACTTTAATAACAGAAAGATATAAATAGAAACTAAGATATACAAAGGGCAACGTTAGGAAGGGGTCCCAGCACGGCGCCTCAATGTCTAAAAGAAGATTCGCTTACATTTGAAAGGGGACCCACTTACCCTTCCTGAAAACCAATGTTCATTCTCACCTATCAGGAAACCTTCACATAGGAAACTCAATGATGTCACTTGGTAGGCTCAGCTATTGTTCGCTCCTCTAAGCTCTTGGCTGGGGTTTGGTCTTCCTACTCTGGTGCTTATTGTTTCTGCTTCTTCTGGTACCATAGTAGCCTCTGTCGCTGTTGCAGGTTTACTCAGTCTAGGAGGGTCATACCACAGGACTCTGGCGCCCAAAGGACACGCTCTTCTCCTGGCTGTCATCAATTAGGAAGCTCCATCCGAGCCTCCATGTTCTAGGGTTTTTAATCAGTCACCCATGTGCCCGCTGCCAATCTGTATAAAGGTCAACTACTGGGTGGGGCTTTGGAAACCAAAAGGCCAAACTGCTGTTTTTAGTAAAGTGATTCCACACCCTGAACCAATTGTCTTAGTTTCTTAGTGCTGCTATAACAGAAGTGCCACAAGTGGGTGGATTTAACGAACAGAAATTTATTTTTTCACAGTTTAGGAGACTAGAAGTCTGAATTCAGGACACCACTCTAGAGCAAGTCTCTCTCTCTCTGTCAGCTCTCAGGGAAGGTCCTTGTCTCTTTTCAGCTTCTGTTCCTCAACTCCTTGGCAACCTTCAAGTGGTCTGACATCTATCTTTCCCTACCTGTACTTGCTTGCTTCTGTGCCTAATCTACCCCTTTTATATATCAAAAGTGATTGGCTTAAAACATACACTACACTGATATGGCCTCATTAACATAACAGAGAAAACCCTATACCCAAATGGAACTACATCCACAGGTATAGGAGTTAGGATTTACAGTATAATACTATTTTGGGGGGACACAATTCAATCCATAACACCAGTCAATAGCTCCCTTCTCTAAGAAGGCTCCACACAGGTGTGTCTGCCCAGGCCCACACATCTCACTTCTTCCACTTGACTCTAGAGCTGTCACCATGGCTAGCTGAACTGGGATTGACCTGAGCTGAAGATGGTCCAATTAGATCCTCTCTCCCATGAGCTCAGAATCGGATTGCTAGTGCTGGACCTGGGAGGACATGTCAGCTTAGGAAGCACGGAGATATTTTCTACCATATGCTATTGAGAAGCAAAGAAAGTTGGTCTACCAAGAGACAGAAGAACATGAGGTCTGTATGGAGAAAAGTAAAGATGAGATGCAATACAGCCCCCAAAGAACTATAGAGAATAGCTACCTGAATTTAAGTTAACTTGGCAATAAATAATAACTCGAGGCTTGAATTTCCTTTGAAATTGCAAGAAATTCAAGCCTTGAGCAGATGACACAACATTGCTTGTTGAAAGAGAAAAGGATTTGAAGCACTTAGAAGATCAAAGACTACAGCCTTCAGTATGGATTACACCTCAGCATAAAGAAAACAAAAATCCTCACAACTGGATTAATAAGCAACATCATGATAAACAGAAACAATTTAAGTTGTCAAGAATTTCATTTTACTTGGATCCACAATCAACGCCCATGTAAGCAGCAGTCAAAAAATCATACAACACATTGCATTGGGCAAATCTGCTGCAAAAGACCTCTTTAAAGTATTCAAAAGCAACGATATTATTTTGAGGACTAAGGTGCATCTGACCCAATCCATGGTATTTTCAATCACCTCACATGCATGCAAAAGCTGGACAATGAATAAGGAAGACTGAAGAAGAATTGATGCTTTTGAATCATAGTGTCGGCAAAGAATATTGAATATACCATGGACTGCCAGAAGAACGAACTAGTCTGTCTTGGAAGAAGTACAACCAGAATGCTCCTTGGAAGCAAGGATGGCAAGACTTCATCTCACATACTTTGGATGTGTTATCAGAAGGGACGAATCCCTGGAGAAGGACATCATGCTTGGTAAAGGAGAGGGTCAGCAAAAAAGAGGAAGATCCTCGATGAGATGAATTGACACTGTGGCTGCAACAATGGGCTCAAACATAGCAACGATTGTAAGGATGCTGCAGGAACGGCAGTGTTTCATATATACGGTCACTACAGCATCTAACAACAACACAACAAATAAATAAAAACCTGAAGAAAAAATAAGAACTAGCTACCTGCTTTCTAGTTATAAACCCTTGCACTTTTCTTTCCAGTAACTTATAAATTTAGCCCATTCATGAGTCATTGCCCCTGGGTTCCATTAGATAACCCTGAGGCCGTCCATAAAATTTTCTTTTTTCTTAAATCAGTCTGAGTACTTTTTCTTGCAGCCTGAAGAGCTATAACTACGGCAATTATCACAAAGGATGTGCAAAGTGCAATGCAGGAGGCCCTAGGAGATACCATCAGAGGCCCTGAAAATTCAGAGAACTTCACACTACATAGAAAGTCACTGGGAACAGAATTCTATGATCCCTGATGCTCTAAACCCTTCCTCCTCTTGGGAGCTGTGTAGTACATACCCCTTGAAGTCTCCTGCTCTGTGACTCCACTCCTCCCTCCCTCCCAGCTGGCAGTCCAGAGTAGAATGTGGTTGGGGATGCTAGTCTTTATCAACTATCGCTCCTAAATTAATAGTCAATCTTGCCCTGCAAACACAGCCTCAAGACAGACTCCTAACCACCATTTACAAGAAAATGTTTAACCCAAATCCTTGCTACATAGAAATTTCCATGCTACCAATGTGGGGATAGAGCCTAGCAGAGATTCCAGTCATTAAAAGGAAATCTCAAATTATTAGCCATGAAATGCATCCTTTATTCCTCATCTTCCTATAACCTATCAGTGGAGAAATAATGATTAGTTGTAGGTTCAGACAAATAGAGACTTAGGATATTGTGATGTGAAGTCCCTCATACGTTACAAAAAAGAAAAAAGAAAAAAGAAACCTGACAATTTCTGCATTCATCGCTTCAGACATGTACTCGAGAAAACTGAGTATTGGCTGTCACTTGTTGGATTTCCAGCCTCTGGTAGTGGTCATGGCCCCTAAGATTTCTAGATCATCACCCCCTCCGCTCTGGAAATAGCAGCATCTCTGAGATAGATACAAACACTCACCTGAACAGAGGTAAACTTCTCTAGGATCAACGTCTGGGTCACAGTTTCCTAGGACCAAACTAAAAACCAAACCTATTGCCGTTGAGTCGATTCCAACTCATAGCCCTACAGAGGATAACAAAAAGAGATAATTAAATGTTTTGGTTTAAAATGAAGGAATTTCAAAGCCTCATCCATTTTAGTAACTTTTTAGTTGCATACTAATAATAAGCAGTCAAGATGAGGAGATGGCAATATTTGTTCATTCATCAGGTATTTACAGAGGATCTCTGTGCCAGGCCATATTCTAGGCACTGAGCTCATGGAACTCAAGGGGGAGGTCAGAATAAACATATGTCAGAAAATGATGTGTTCTTCAAAGAAAAAGAACACAAGAGTAGATTTTATTTTGATACATGCTATGACATGGGTGAACATTTAAAACATTAGGTTGATTAAAACAAGTCAGACACAAAAGGACAAATATTATATGATCCCACTTACATGAAATATCTAGCAGAGTCAAGTACATAGACGTGAAAGATTTTTAGTGGTTCTCAGGAGCCGTGGGGAGGAGGAAATGGGAAGCTATTGCTTTAAAAGGTACTGAGTGTCTATGTAAAGTAATAAAACATTTGGAAATGGATAGGGATAATGGCTGCACAATATAGTGAATGTAACTAATGTCACTTAATTATACACTTAAAAATGGTTATAATGGTCAATGTTTTATGTATTTTACCAAAACTAAAAAAAAAAAAAGTATACATTAAGTAGGGTGATCAGGAAAGACCTCTCTGATGGAGGATATTTGGAGAAAAGCCTGAATAACAGGAGGGAACAGCTATCTCAGAAAAGAGTGTTACAGGCAGAGGCAAACAGTGTGTGCAAAGGCCCTGAGGAATGACAACATCAACAAAGAAGTCTCCAAGGAAAGAAGATAATGTCACACAGAGTGAAAGCAGGCCTTGATCTGGGTAAGCAAAGCACACCATGAATGATGAAGAACTGCCTTGAGTCCTTAACACTTCAGTGATCTTCATAAATCCCGCCACTGTCTATGTACCTTGTCATTTTTCATCAAACTCCAAGGTGATTTATTATTAGAAAATAGTTACTGGTTATTTGAACGCAAAACATTCTTTTTTCCCATTTTGCCTAACCCTATTTCATTTGCCGGGTCAAACGTGAAATCTGTCACATAAGCACATTGTTTCCTGAAGTGATACATAATGGCGGAGGATAGCAATCCATCAATAAAATAAAGTGATCTTAATGCCATTTGTTTGATTCAGTCTATCAACAAAATTCAGAATATAAACTCAGGATCAGGGTTCACCAGTACATGTAATTTTCAAACTGTGGCGTCTGAAGAAAAGGCAGCTCAATGAAACAGAACTGAGAGTCCATAGGCAGGCCCGTACACACATGGAACTGCTTATGTGATTACAAAGTGCCATTTCAAAGCAGTGGAGAAATGATTATTCAATAAACGGTGCCTGGCCAATTGATCAGACACTGGGGAAAAAATACAGAAGTATCATAGCTACTTACACAAAATAAATTCCAGATGAATCAAATTGTAAAATAAATAAATAAAATTGTAAAAGTCATCAAAGAAAACATTACAACTTAAAAGCAAAATCTTGGAGTGGAGAAAGCTAAAAGCAAGATACATAACCCAGAAGCCCTAAAAACCAAGCCAACCCCATTGCCATCAAGTCGATTCTGACTCACAGAGACCCTATAGGACAGAGTAGAACTGTCCCATAGGGTTTCCAAGGAGCACCTGGTGGATTCCAACTGCAGACCTTTTGGTTAGCAGCTGAGCTTTTAACCACTGTGCCACCAGGGCTCCAGAAAGATGAACAACTATGACAACACAAAAATTTTAAAACCATAAAAAACTAGTAAGACAATATAAAAGGAAAATGCAGCATAATATAAAAGGTAAATTTCTCGACTCATGAAAAGTCCTGACAAATCAATGTTAGACGGACAAACTACCTCCCACTTCCTATAAATTGCAAATAATACACACAAACAATTGGTAGAGGAGGAAATGTAATTCTATCATATAAGCAAATACTAAAAATTATGAAAACATGATAGGTGAGAGTGTAGGAAACAGGATTTCCTGTACAAGTGGTACAGTACAAATTGGTACAAAGTGTCTGGAGGTTAAGTCAGCTACATCTGTGACAATTTAAAATTTGCATGTGCTTTGACTTAGCAGGTATATGTAAAAACATTTTATCCCAATAGATATGCTCTCATACATATACAAAGAGGAATATATAAGGCTGCAGTGTGATTTACAACGGTAAAAGTTTGGAAACAACTTAAACATTCACTAATAAGGAATGAGTTAACTAAAAGATCATACTATTGTAATACTGGGTAGCCATTAATAAGATTCAGGTAGACTAACATGGGTCGATAAGAAAGGACTTCCAAGATATAATGTCAAGTAATAAAACAGGACAAAGTTATTGTAGATATTATATATACACACTTGTACATACAAGAAAAATATACTAGCAAGGGCTGTTGTTGCTGTTAGGTGCCATTGAGTCAATTCCAACTCATAGCAACCCTGTGTACAACAGAACGAAACACTGCCCTGTCCTGTGCCATCCTCACAATCACTGTGATGTTTGAGCCCATTGTTGCAGCCACTGTGTCAGTCCATCTTGTTGAGGGTCTTCCACTTTTTGCTGACCCTCTCCTTTACCAAGCATGATGTCCTTCTCCAGGGACTGGTCCCTCCTGATAACATGTCCAAAGTACATGAGACAATCTCACCATCCTTGCTTCTAAGGAGCATTCTGGCTGTACTTCTTTCAAGACAGGTTTGTTCATTCTTCTTGCAAGGACTAGCTCAGGAAAATATCTGTCACATCCAGTGTGGACAAAGATCATTGGCTTTATTAGCCCAAGATTATATTGCCAATGAGTAGCGAACCGAGAACTCAAACCCAGATCTGTCAGACTCTAAATCTCATGCTGTTAATCATGATGCTATACACCATTTGATGATGTTAAAAGGACAAAAGTAGCAAGAAAACAAATGGCAAGACATTTCCTAGTTTCTACTTCTGAAACAACCAGGTGTAAAAATAAACAGACCAATAATAATGGTAAATGGAACTTTACAAAAGAGAAGCATATTCATCTTTACGTCCTTGAAAGCAAGAAGCTGATTTTACAGAAGAATGTTTGGCAGTTATCTCCACTTTCAAGGGACAGTGTGAAAGACAACCAGAACTGGTCAAAGTTTAGAACCGTCTGTCATCTGTACAACTCATAGAAGCATAGCCCATCAGCCTGGAATTCTTGCTTCTGGAATACATGAGACCCAGTGTTTCTCTTACTAGCTTTAACTAAATTCCACCCAGTCTAAAAATAAAGAAATCCCCAGCTTGTTTGACAGCATTATGTGTCACATAAACATTTCTCTACAGCCAGACATATGAGCAGCCTTCCAAGACATTGCCAACTCATTGAGAAGGAGTGAGAACTCCCAGATGAATTCTGAAATTTGTAGCCTTAGAACTTGGCAAACTGCATTCTAGCCCTTGTGTTAAGTTCTTCTATGCCAAACCAATAGCTTCCCAGCCCTTAAGAATTTACTTTTTTAGGGGAACAAACTCTAAAACACAGGAGTAGGTCAGGACCCAAAGGCCATCTCTATGCTTCACGATCCTGCCCAACACCCCCCTCCTCCAATGAAGCAGAGGCAAACAAGGAGCCCCAGATTGGCCAATCAAATTCTCTACCCCAGGAATCTAAAGTTTAGAACTGAGACTGGGAGCCTATGCTATAACTGGTCAGTCAGATCAATGGCAGTACCCTAGAGAGAAAGTCAGTGACTGAATTCCTGCTGCTGAACTTCCCAGAGTCCCTTGCCATCTATCCTCCTGAGGCTTGGACAATGCTTCTTCAATTCTGTGAGCTGGCTCAGTGTCCTTTTTCCTTAAGCTTCCCAGAGTCAGTTTCTGTTGTTTTTCATAGCCAACACGGCCAGGAGCTGCTTAGCCATTATCAAGCAAGACCTACTCCTGTCCATTAGCAAACAAAAGCTTAGGTGATCGTGAATGGGGTGGCTCAATTGGGAGCTGCTCAGACCAAGTAGAACCTGCCGCTTCTTGTCCATTGTCCTCGAAGTGATGGGTGTGGCTCAAGCCAGTCAAACCCAGTTTACTAGCTTACATGCTAAAGAAAAAAGTGCAATTTTTCTTACTGCACCTGCGCCATCGTAACCTATGTAGTCCATAATGTTTGTATGTCCTTCCTTGTGAGAGACGGTATAGAAGGTTCTGCCTCCCTTTGTTCGAGGAGCTTGATTTGAGGTATACCCCTCCTATCTCCTTGCCTGCGCGCTTGCAATAAGTGCTCTTCCTCCCTTCTCACCTCAGTGTGTCTTTATTGATGAGAAGTCACACTGAGTAGGACTTGCTTTGGGTAACAAAGCCCCCATTGTGAAGCTTCCATATCCCATAAAGGGATACGTCACCCTCCCAAGCATCAATATATTTCACCAACCAGAAAGCTCATGGAATTTCAGTGTTCAGTTTTTATCAGGGTTTCATTAAATCAGCATAATTGATTGAATCATTGCTCATGTGGTCGAACTCAACTTCCAGCCCCCCTCCCCTGAGATCGGACTGATATCACATAGTGGGTCTCTCGGGCATGGCTAGCCCCTACCCAACATGGGTCATCTCATTAGCATAAACCCTCAGCTGTGGTCTGGAGCCCTCAAGGATAGCAAACACTTTAATCACTGAAGCAATTCCAAGGGTTTAGAGATTACTTCCTACGAACCAGGGACAAAAACCAAATTCTTTGGATAAAATTAAATGTGTACCCTACAGACACCCAGAGAGAGCACTGCCACCTTGTAACCCTGAGGACTGGAGCCACACACTAAGAATGGCAAAACAGGAATAGAGAAGTCTGTGTTCTTGAAGATATCTTGAATAACAGCACCAGTCCCACTCTGTAACTTCTTATGTGAGAAAAATAACCCCCATTTGGTAAGCAGTTTGGACATGCTTCTTAAATATACAGCTGAACACAATTCCAAAGGACATACATCTATCCATTTGTGAAGTCTCTTGTATGAATTTAATTCAATTCAACCCAAAATTAGGAGAGTATCTGGTGGCACAGCAGTTAAGTGCTCAGTTGCTAACCAAAAGGTTGGCAGTTCAAACCCACCAGCTGCTCCACGGAGAAAGATGTAGCAGTATCCTTCCATAAAAATTACAGGCTTAGTAATGAGGAACTAATTTGCTCTGTAAACCATCATCTAAAGTACAGTTAAAAAAAAAAAAAAAATTACAGCCTTGGGAACCTTATAGGGCACTTCTAGTTTGTCGTACAAGGTCACTACAAGTTGTAACCAATGGCATCAGGTTTGGTTTTGGTTTTGGTTTTGGTTATCTACAAAACCAAATGAATTATAAATCATTGGGAGAAAATGTAGCAATCCAGAGTTCATTCTTACAAAAAGTATTAAAAAAAGCAAACCAAACCCGTTGCCGTTGAGTCGATTCATGGTGACCTTATATGTGTCAGAGTAGAACTACGCTCCAGAGGGTTTTCAATGGCTGATTTTTTGGAAGTAGATCCCCAGGTCTTTCTTCTATAACAAGCATACAGTTGAATCTGTAAAGTAGAAGACTTACAGTAGAATGCTAAGGGCTGACTGCTGAATGTGAAGGGCATGCTGGAGTTAGAAATTAGCATTTTGCAACCATCAGAGTAAACACTGAATCCGTCAAGAAGTATTGATCAATGCTAAAGCTATGGGGAAGTTTTGATAAGAAATAGGATATATGCATAGTGCATAGAAGTGTAGTGTGTACTATTTTTATTTTGTAAATTTTCTGTAATATTTTCAAAGCAAAAAATTAAATATTAAAAGGTATGAAGACTGGGAAGAAACAAAAACTAACAATATTCACTGGGGACATATTGTTTCTATAGAAAATTTTTAAAAAACCTTAGCAAAAATTATCAAAACTATTAAGAGTTCAGAAAGGTTTTTGGGCATAAAATCAAAATATAGACATCAATTGTGTTGCTATACATGAGCAACTCTAAGAAAGGATAATTTTTAAAATGTTTGTAATAGCAATAAATATATAAAGTATTTGGGAATATAATATAAAACTTTTATTAGCAAAAATGATAAAACTTTATAAAAGCATTAAGGAAAACCTAAATAGATAGATATATGAACATGGTATATTGTATTTTATTATAAAGATGTCAGTTCTCCAAATTATCCTGGTAGGGTTATTGTTAATGGTTTAGTTATTATTATTATTTTAAACAGTGTATGCGTGTGTAAATGGACAAACTGAATCTTAAATTACTGAAGAAGCAAAGACCCCCAAGATTAAACAAAGCATTCCTTAAAAAAAAAAAAAAAGTTAAAGAACTTGCCCGACCAAATATCAGGACTCATTATTAAACCATAGAAATTAATACAATGTGTAATTTGATGCAGGGATAGAATGAGCAAATGTTAGTAATTATTGTATCAAGTAGATGTTTTGGCTGCAGATAATGGGAAAGCTGTGTTTCAACTGGCTTAAACAATAATTTAATAGTAAGTCCAAAAGTAGAGCTATTTTCAGGGCTGAGTAATTCTGTGGCTTGACAGCATCATCAAGGAATCAAATTTATTGTATACCTCTGTTCTGCCATCCTCAGTGTGATTGCTTTGCCCTCAGTTTGACGCTCTTCACGGCCACATGATGGCAGCCACAGTTTCAGGCATTACATCAAGATACAGTAATGACAGAGGCAGAAAGGACAAATATCTTCCTGTGTTTCTTTCCCAGAAGTTAGGAAAGCTTTCTAAAATTTCCACAACATGTCTGAAAGACCGGATTTAGGTCACTTACTTAGTTCCTAAACCAAATACACGCATTTCTAAATCAAATACTGGAAAGGGAACTAGGGTCAGCATTTTCTTAGACAAGTTATCCGAGGTAGAATGGGTGTTGGGGAGTCAACCATCAAGGAAATAATGTTAATTTTTGTTATTGAGAAAAACTTTTCTGATATTATTCTTTATATATTTGTGTTTTTTTCTTAAAAATAACTAATAAATTAGTCCATCACCAAATTAGACTCAGATGTTCTATTTACAGATCATCATATTCTATCCCCATTTATAGACGTGTGTCTAGATGAGAAACTAACATTTATTGAGTGCCTGCTAAATGCCAGATACTGTGCTAAGTACATCATCACGTTTAATCCTCACAAAACTCTGGTAAGTCTCAGTAATTTCCATTTTATGAATGACAAAACTCAGCCTACAGAAGGGAAGTGACTTGGGTCAAGTCTCCCATTGAATAAGTAGCAGAGCTGGGGCCATACCGAGATCTTTAGACAAGTATCCTGATTCTTCGACTGAGGTTTGTGTTCTCTACCCTTTACTCTGCCAGGAAAAAAAAAAAAAAAAAAACCCATCATTTGAGATATAGATTCACATACCAAGAGAGAGTTGGCAAATATAACCCAGAATAAGATGTTTTCTTCTCCACAGAACTGTGTAAGAAGCAGCAAGAATCAATTTCAGGATTCTTAGGATATACTTCCCAGCATCAGACAATGCACTGGAGTGGGGCGGGGGCTTGGTCCACTGGAAATAACTTAATCTGTCAAACCACCTTAAAAGAATTTCCCAGGAGACACAGAGGTCTGGCATCCCCATTGTGCCCATTCATGCAAATCGGCATTTATAAATACTAGGACACCTCGGCTGCCTTGAAGGATGCATTAAGGATGTTGACAACCCAAGGTGACTTAGGGGCTGACAATTAAGCAGGAAGCTGCAATGTGGCAGGGAAAAATGTTGAGAGGAAAAAGATGAAGCTGGCTGGTCGGAAAGAACTAAACAGCCCAGTGCTGCAGAGAATTGCCGGGCCTGTGGTGCAGGCGTGATGGATAGGCTCCTCCGAGGCTGCCTCTGTGATTGAAACCAGATTGTCAAAAACAGACAGTAAACCAAGAGAGAGATGTGAGAAGTTAGATGGTGCTGTCAACTTGCCACAGGATATGCAGCAAAGAGTATCGGACTTGCATGAAGAGTGAGGAAAAAATACCCCACAAAACAAAGAGGAAGTGGTGGATGAGTTTTTCAAACAGCCTCCAAGGACACCTGGGAGAAAATCTGGGACATCTGATGACATAACAATGATGAGTTTGCAAACAGGTCATCTCCTTCCAGGAAATGAGGCTTTCTGCTGGCACCAGGATTGTAAGCTGAGGAGAACCAGCTGTGAGCCCCTACCTTCTAGCAAACCCTGCAGACTCAAAGGTGAGGCATCAGAAGGCAAGAAGCTCCTGGAACTATCTCTTTTGGACCTAAACATCTGTGCGTGAGCCAGAATTGTCAGCCTGTCTGCCCTACTCCACCATGAAAAGAAGGGATGCACTCATGGTCATTACCAGTGACTCCTGAGAACAATGGGGCCCCTGCTTCATTAACTTCAATTTTATTGTGGAAGGACAAGCCTGCTCCTCCCCAGAAGACCAAAGAATCTGAAAACCCCAGGGAAAAACTAGAGTGTCCAGTATTTTCACACTGTGCTGTACAAAATCCTAGGGGTTCTGTGGAAATGTCTCAGGGACAGACTACTGGCAGTGAGGGAGAAAAGAGCAGGCAGGGCTCCCAAGAGAGATGCTTTGCTTTCATGAGTTTCAAATAGAGCTAACATTTATTGGGGGCTTACAAGAGGCCAGGCATTGTGCTAAGCATTTTACAGGTGTTCCCTCAGTTAGTTCTCATAACTGAATGAGGTGCTAGTATTAATATTCCCATTATACAGATGAGGAACCTGAAGCACAGAGAGGTTAAGTAAATTGCCCTGGATTACACAGCTAGTAAATGGTAGCAATAGGATTTAAACCCATCTCTTCACCATTGTGTTGTACTGGAGTCCTCTGTAAGATTTCCTCTGATGAAAGGGGTTTCTCCCCCACCCACTACAGAATTATCTAAGGTGCCTCACAGGCAGCAAACCTTAAGACTGACAGCTTGGGGCTTATCACAACGTCTGACAGCAGCTCCTGAGCAGTGAGCAACACAGCTGCTCTCGGTTTACTCTACCATCTGCTAAAATGAGGAGAATATTAAATAATGACTTCGTGTGGCTAGGGCAGGCTTTGTGAGTTTTAAGGATTTACTGACTTAAAATCACCTCCTACAGTTATGTTGGGAATTTCATCGCAATCCTGCTATGGACATCACTTTACTTCTCCTTCATGCACCCAGAACTAATGAACTGGCAGGGACCAATCTGAGGGCTTTATCCAGACATACAGCATGAAGCACAGCATCAAGAAAGAAATAGGGGGAGAAGTTACGCGGGGAGAAGGGGGCTGTTGGTGGAGATGATGGAGAAGCTTTGCTTTCATGGGTTTCAAGTTAAACAAATGCATATTGACAAATGCATGTGGCATTTTATTTTGAAGAAGAAGACAAGAATTTGTCTCCTGAAGAATCACTGTTAGCTTTCATGAGACCATGAAAGACAGTTGTGTCTTTCTACCTTGCTTGTAAGAAGACTCCGTTAAATTTTATGTTCAATTTTAGTCTATTTCCTTAGCTTAAGCTTTTGGTAACCAGCCTCTCCCTTATAATAAAATTGAAAACTATCCAAAATGAGGTAACTGTGTCTTGTTAGGATCTGGCTTCATATTCTTTTGGGAAGTGGGCAGAAGATAACTAATCAATTATTACATAAAAATGGAAGAGATGAGAGAGAGTTCTGGCAAAATGGAGCTCTAGGCAGAAGCACCACGCCGTCCCTCCACAGCAAAAATCCGAAAAACTAAGCCAAACAGAATACTACAATCCTGAAACCCTAAAACATCAAATGAAGAGATAAAGAACTCAGCCAAGCACCAAATGGAGT
>NW_004443947.1:25561223-25585850 GCF_000243295.1 Trichechus manatus latirostris | reverse complement strand
GATATTGTTGATGTGTTGTGAGATTGTTAACCATTGTCATAGGGCAACATTTGTAGTAACTGTTAAATGAGAAACTAATTTGTTATGTAAGCCTTCATCTTAAGTGAGAATAACAGCACAATTGGAAGAGCGCAGTCAATGTCACTGAACTGTGCATGTAGAAATTTTTGAAATGGTGTATCTTTGGCTATGTGTTTTCACCAAAAAAATAGGTTGAGAAGTTAGAGGGTTGATATGTTGTGGGGTTCTTAACCAATGTCATAAAACAACTTGTGTACTACTGTTTTATGAGAAACTATTTGTTCTGTAAGCCTTCACCTGAAGTACTATAAAAAAAAGAAAGGAAAAAAAAAATGGAAGGGATGATGTACTGGCCCAGGAAACAGAGTCCTTTTCTCAAGGAGTATTTTGTCAGAAATAATTCCTACTCCAGAAACAAAGCCCAGGAAAGTTAATTGCTTTTTTTATTTACTTAATTTATAAATGCTTAAAATTTTAAAAATTAATTTAAAATGTTTATAATACAAAAGGAATTTGAAACAAACACGGCAATATTAGCATTTGGGTGGTAGGCACATGGTGCTATCCTTTTCTGTGTGTTTGAAATATACTATAATTTTAAAAATAAACACATATTGTAAGATAAAACCAACTGGCATGAGAATTAGAAGCCTTAGAAAGCCTAAATGGCTTCCCAATTTCTGTGCTATAAACAGCTTACATTTTAAATCTGAAGGCTAGTGAGATCGAGGAACAAAGCTCTCAATATCCAGTCTTCGGTCATTGAACATTCCAAGACATTTATAGAGCCCCCTGGTGGTGCAGTGGTTAAGCGTTTGGCTGCTAATCAAAAGGTTGGCAGTTTGAATCCACCATCTACTGCTTGGAAATCCTATGGGGCAGTTCTATTCTGTCCTATAGCCTCGTTGTGAGTTGAAACTGACTCGACGGCAATGGGTACTGTATACCTGTGCTTTTCAGGGCCTCAAAGACATAAGGGTGAACCAAACAAACATGGCCCCTGCCTTCATTGAGCTTTCAATCCAGTGGAACCAGTAGATAAGAAGTAAACAAAGAAAAGAATAAATAATTATACATTGTGGTAAGTACTCTGAAAAGAACAAATGGAGTATTGAGATAGAAAACAATGGAGCAGGGAAGACTTTGCAGGGTGATTACAGAAGGTGTCTGTGAGGAAGTTTTATTTTAGCTATGATCCAAAGGGCAAGGAACAAGGGAAGAACATAGGCTGAGGTAACCTTACGTGCAAATGCCTTGAAGCAGGACAGAACTGGGTGAGTCCCAAAGGCAGATGACCAGAGTGGCTGGTGCACACTGTTGGAGAGGAAAAGGAGCTCGAGATGAGGTCCAAGACGTAGTCAAGGGCCAGACCATGCAGGGCCCATGGTAGGAGTTGGCATTTTATCCGAAATTAATATGGCAGCGACTAAACATCTTTGTGCAAGAGAATGACATGTACTGATATACCTTGTAAAAGATCACTCTGGCTGCTGTGAAGAATTGGATTGGAGGTTGATAAGAGTGGGGAGATCAGGAATCAGCAAACTGCACCCTGCAGGTCAACTGGCCTGCTGACTAGCTTTGTAAATAAAGTTTTATTGCAACTCTCATTTATTTACATATTGTCGACGATGCTTTCTCACTACAAAGGCAGAGTTCAGTAGTTACTACAGAGATGATGGAGCCTACAAATCCAAAAATATTTACTATCTGACCCTTTATAGAATAAATGTGCCAACCCCTGAGTTAGAAAGCTGCAGCAGTAGCCTAGGTACAATATAAACCCAAAAACCCATTGCCATCAAGTCAATTCCAACTCATAATGACCCTACAGAACAGAGCAGAACTGCCTCACAAGGTTTCCAAGGCTGTAAATATTTACGGAAACAGATTGCCACATCTGTCTCCTGTGGAGCTACTGGTGGGTTTGAACCGTTGATCTTTCGATTAGCAGCCGAGCACTTAACCACGGTGCCACTAGTGCTCCTTTAGTGTCTCAATAATTCCCTTCTAAACCTCCAAGGTTGGTATGATTCCTACTCCCTCCATAAAGTTTTTCCTGACTTGCTATCACACCCTACTCTGTATTTTATAAGTATCTCCTATATTATATACCTTAGCCTTGCTTATACCATGCATATTTGTGGTTTTCGATGACCAGAACACTTTAGCCTAGGGTTATGAAAACAGCCTTTCCCCCTGTCGCCTTACCTCAGATGTACAGTTCAAGCCTGCCCAATCAGAGAACCCAAGTCCCAGAGGTATAGCAGTTGGTTCAGGGATAGAGCACAACTCTAACCGAATCTTTCTCAAGGGACTTCTGCTGGAAATGAGTAAGAATAACTGTCTCTTGTCTCTGCTGTGACAGTACTAAAAGGCTATATAAGTCTGGGATTGCCAGCACCTTGCCAAATACACTCATGTAATCACACAAGCAATACAGAGAGAAGCAACACAGAGCTGGGTATCCGATGGCATTCCCTGAGTGCTACATCCAATAGTATCACTCATCCTTACTAATGACAGAAGACAATAAATCCTTATTGTTTAAGCTTATTGAGTTTCTGTGACTTACAACAGAGGGATTCCTAACTAATATAATAGCCTTCATCAACTGGGCAACTATCTCCTCTAAAAGAAGACCAGGTCAGGGTTAGCTGGTAGCTCCCACAACCCTTAGCCTGGTGCTAACTAGTTGCCCTCAGTTCTAATCTGATTCATGACAACACCATGTGTGTCAGAATAGAACTGTGCTCCATAGAGTTTTCAATGGCTGATTTTTTTTTTTTTTTTGGAAATAGATTGCCAGGTCTTTCTTCTGAGGCACCGCTGAGTAGACTCAAACCAGCATTTGAGTGCATTAACCATTTGCAGTACCCAGGGACTCCTAGTCTGGTGCTATGGAAATTCAAATCATGACATACTAAAGGGCGGTTGGTTGACTGGTACATAAATTCTTTATACTTTGACTTTGGCCATTAGGGCTTCCAGTCCTCACAACTGGGACAATAAAGAACATCATAATAAATAGTGAAGAAATTGAAGTTGTCAAGGATTTCATTCTACTTGAATCAACAGTCAACACCCATAGACGCTGCAATCAAGAACTTAAATGACATATTACATTAGGCAAATCTGTGGCAAAAGACCTCTTTAAAATCTTGAAAAGCAAAGATGTCACTTTGATGACTAAGGTGCACCTAACTCAAGCCATAGTATTCTCAGTCGCCTCATATGCAGCATGCAAAAGCTGGACAATGAAAAAGGAAAACCAAAGAAGAATTGAAACTGTGGTGTTGGCAGAGAGTACTGAATATACATCATATAGACTGCCAGAAGAACAAACAAATCTGTCTTGGAGGAAGTGCATCTAGAATGCTCCTTAGAAGTGAGGATGGTGAGACTTCATCTCACTTACTTTGGACATGTCATCCAAAACCCAAAAATCAAACCCATTGCCGTCGAGTCAATTCTGACTTGTAGCCACCCAATAGGACAAAGTAGAACTGCCCTATGGGGGTTCTTAGGCTGTAATCTTTACAGAAGCAGGCTGCCATATCTTTCTTCCATGGATCGGCTAGTGGGTTTGAACCTCCAACCTTTTGGTTAGCAGTCTAGCACTTAACTGCTGTGCTACCAGGGCTTCTAGACATGTCATCGGGGGGACCAGTCCCTGGAGAAGGACATCCTACTTGATAAAGTAGGGGGTCAGTGAAAAACAGGGAGATCCTCAATGAGATGAACTGACACAATGGCTAAAACGATGGGTTCAAGCATAGCAACAATTGTGAGAATGACGTAGGACCAGACCATACTTTGTTCTGTTATGCGTAATGTCGCTATGAGTTGAAGCCTACTCAAGTTGGAGCCAACTCCACAGAACCTAACGACAACAATTAGGGCTTCCCCACAACCAGCCTTTGCTCAGAAGGAGAAATCTAGGGAATATCCGGCACACCTTCCCCCAGTACCTGTGGCGCTACTTGCTGTGTGACCTCAGGTAAATCCTCACCTTGCTAGCCTCAACTTGTCCACCTGTAACATGAGGAAATTGGTCTATCTGAACAAACTTCTCCATTCTCCAATTCCTGAGCTTCAGTCACTGCCCTATTTTTCCAGGAAAATGAACATGTTTTAGCTCATCACTTTGGGGCCAAGGTGACAGTTTTCACAGAGTATTATTTGATTTTGTTCTGGAAAATTTAATCTCTGAGCCATACTCTGAAGCAGGAGTCTTCTATTTACATTGGACTTCTCACTCTGTCTTGCACTTAGGCAGCCTCCACACCCCAGGCAAGACAGGCTAAGGGGAATACGAACGCTTTGTTCTTTACTCTTGTTACGTGTGCACCATGAAATATCTCAGGCGCTTCGTGAAAAAGGTAATAAGGAAACATGAAAAGAAGGTTTACAATTGTCTGAGAGGCCACATAACCTACGAGGAATTCCAGAGTTGGCTGAAAATGTATTTTCCTCTTCCCTTTTTTAAAAGCATTTTATTATAGCTATAATGGTTGCACAACGTGATGAATGTAATCAATGTCAATGAATTATACATGTAGAAATTGTTGAATTGACAAATGTTTTGTTGTATATATTCTCACCACAATAAAAAAACCACACACACAAAAAAAGATCATTTCTCGTGAACTCTGTTACTCATGGATTATCAAGGCCACAATACAGGTCAAGACAATCAAGTGTTTCTCAGCAAGGGCACTATTAGTATTTTAAGTGAGACAATTCTTCTTCATGCTCCCATGTCCCCTGCATTGCAAAACACTTAAGGCCCCCACTAAATGCAAATGCCACAGCCCTCCTTTATTATGATGTTAGTTACTGTCATGGATTGAATTGTGTCCCCCCAAAATATGTATCAATTTGGCTAGGCCGTGATTCTCGGTATTATGTGATTGTCCACTATTTTGTCATCTGATGTGATTTTCCTAAGTGTCGTAAGTCCTGTCTCTATGATGTTAGTGAGATGGGATTAGTGGCAGTTATGTTAGTGAGGTAGGCCTCAATCTACAAGATTAGATTGTATTTTAAACCAATCTCTTTTGAGATTTAAAAGAGAGAAGTAAGCAGAGAGACACGGGGACCTCATACCACCAAGAAAGCAGTGCCAGGAGCAGAGCACGTCCTTTGGACCCAGAGTTCCTGGGCTGAGAAGCTTCTAGTCTAGGAGAAGATTAAAGAGCAGGACCTTCCTGCAGAGCCGACTGAGAGATAAAGCCTTCTTCTGGAGCTGGCACACTGAATTCGGACTTCTAGCCTCCTAAACTGTGAGAGAATAAATTTCTCTTTATTAAAGCCATCCACTTGGGAAATGTGTTATAGTACTAGATAACCAAGACAGTTACCATCGAGTCTGCTCTGCCTCATGGCAACCCCACGTACAACAGAACAAAATGTCACCTAGTCCCGCACCATCTTCACAACCATTGGTATTGTTCTAACTATCATAGTGATAGTCAGCCAAAAAAATACCCTCATGCGTTTCTAAGAATCTTAGGGGAACAGGTTGCTGTTATTGGGTGCCATCTAGTTGATTCTGACTCAGTGACCCTGTGTGACAGAGTAAAACCACTCCATAGAGTTTTCTAGGCGGTAATCTTTACGGAAGTAGATCTCTAGGTCTTTCTCCTGAGGAGACATTGCGTGGGTTCAAACAGCCAACCTTTCTGTTAGCAGCAGAGCACTTAACTATTGTACCATGAGGGCTCCTTACTACCTCCTAATCAAACTCTTTTTACAAATGAGTTAACTGAGGCACAAAGATGTGACATGACTTCCCAAAGAACACATAAGGAGATTAGGGCTAAAGATGGATTTGAACCCACCTATTTTGACATCCAGTTCTAGTGATCTTTATACTACCTTACCATGTCTTTGGTATCTGCTGGTTTCAATTTCTACAGCCTGATGTTCTTATAAAACTAAGAAACAAGTTATTAATATTAATACCAACCAATTACCTTCCAATTATGATTTAATTGCATTTGATGCATTCTTACACTGCAGTTCAGCAGGTTTTTTCATATTCATGAGGGTCTTCATTACCGTAAGCAGCTCATCATATTTGCATTTGTTAGTGGACAAGGGACAGCACTATCAGAATCCAAAAGCAGCATTCTAATTCCTCCCCACGAGCTCTCAAGGAGCAGAAAGATGAGTGGGTGGGTGTATACCCAGAAGGCAAAGATAAAAGATATTCACCAAGTCAGGAAGCTACTTTATCCATACAATTCTAGCATTTCGGACATTTGGAGCTCTGTTGGTCAGTGTTTGCATTTTGCTCATGGGCTGTTTCTATTGGGTGACTCTAGTAGCGGTCTGCAATAGTAAGAGTGAGGTGGGTCCAAATTTGGGTCCAAATTTTTAGAAGTAATAAAATCTTGTGGCTAAATCCGCTCTTCCCCTGCCTGTCAGAGCTCTCAATATCCCACCCCACTGCTAAGTTCTAGAGGAGGAGATATACAGATACGAAAGGAAGAATGCTGCATTAATTAGAGCTAGTGGTATTTGCGTTGCACTGTCCTGCTACAGTGGAGTTGTTACAGGTGGAAACCCCAGGTTTTGCTCAGCGTGACTTGTATCAGCCAATAAACGGGAGACCAAGGTGGGAGAAAGCAAAGGTGCCTTTTATTTCGTTGAGCAAGACAGGAAGCAGTCGGGGCTACTGCCTCCAAGACTGCTTCAGGTGGACAAGGAAAATAGTTACTTTTAAGGGGTTTACAAGTAGAGAGTTCATACAAGTTATGTCAGCAACACTCAATCATACCAAGCAGGTGCCAGGATTTTCACCGGGGCAGGACAAGCAAAAGAACTGCAATTCTGATACAGGTTGCCAAGCATTGGTACTGAAAATGGTGAGAAAATGGTGAGGCTGTGGAGCAAAGGAACTGCAATTCTGATGCAGATTGCCAGGCAATGGTACTGAAAATGTCAAGGCAGCAGAGCAAAGGAACTGCAATTCTGATGCAGATTGTGAGGCTGGCCAAGCAATGGAATTGGAAATGGCAAGGCTGGCCAAGCAAGTTGCAGTGGAATTTTCTGTATTTAGAATTAATGGCAAGAAAACCCAGTCATTGGACAGAAAACTCTGCACATCAGATGGACTCTTTGACACCTCAAGCCTCAGGCTCACCTACACTTGATCCATCAATATTGTACAAAGGTGAAAAAGGACAGAGCTTTTAAGACTCTGTTTGCATGATATTTTCTGAGCAATTCATGAACCTCTTTTAACGCATTTACCTCCTCTGAGATGTGCTTCAGACAAGTCCACATGATCAATGATAGAGTGATGCCCAGTCACTTTTTCAGAGTTTTCGTAGACCAGCAGACTTCCTTATAGTCCAGGAAGGCTTTTTCCCTTGCATAAAAGTACTGAAGACAGGGAAAATGGATAGATTCAAACCTTTAAAACAATGCAAAAAGAGCAAAGCTAAGCTCCCAAGTTTGGGCACTTCTTAGTCAAAAGCATTCAAAGTAGCAAATGCAATTTCATGGAGATGCCTATTTATAGCTAATAATCGTCAGAAGAAAATGTGCACACACACCCCAAAAAATGTGGTAATAGAAAAGTATGTTCCCCCCCACCCCATATTTTTAGCAGTGTTATTAGGAACTCCTTTGGAGTCAATTACCATTTAATTTCTCTAAAATATCCAATTTTGTTTTTTCTGTCCAGGGACATAATTTTTTATTTTTTTAAAACGTTCCTTCATATCGCAAAGGCCACTTAAAACAAAACTAAAAAATTTCCCTTTATTCCGCCCTGAAAGAGGGTCAATCTTGGGCCTCAAATTCCAAAAGCCCCTTTTCTATTTTTGAGAATAATTCTCCCTGGGAACCAGAGTAATTAGCCTCAGTCCTGTAAAAATGCTGGCTGCTAGGCAGAGGGTGCCCTGTGATTCTCCCCTTTTATAAAGCTGAGAGCTACCCAAAGTGTTTATCCAAATCCATTCTTCAACAAACATTGGTTACAAACAAGAAAAAGTCATACAGAAATTTACTGTTAGCGAGGAGCATGAACAACCTTTCATGGGGGAAAAAAAAGACCTTAAAAAATGCAATTATCTGGCATGCCTTAAAGCCAGCCATAGCTATTTTAAATTACTTTGCATATAAATATCAGTTATCCCAATGGGAAAATGTAACACCCAAAGAGAAATGCCTAGAAACGACTGAGTTATAAATCTGGTATTATTGTTGGTAGAGTTATGCAGTAGAGAAATGCAAAACTCCCTTCCCCACACCCTATCTCACCTTCAATTCTTTCCAGTGAAGCATGTTGGCAAAGTAAAACTTCCAGGTAGTGAGAGAAGGAAAAAAAAAAAAAAAAAGTTGGAAGCAAATCAAGTAACTGCATCAGGAAAAAAATCAATAAGACAGATCTTCAACTTAATTATTCCCCCTCTGAGGGTGAACGGGTCTCACAACAAGTTATTTGTAAATGCTCAATTGACATATATTTGGTTTGCCTGAACACAGACTTACCTCCCTATCCATACCACTATTTCATTCTCCTCCCAAGTCCTCACGTCCCTCCGCAAGAGGTAATAATCAGAAGATTATCATAAAGGAGGAGGTGGTTGTCTTGCATCAAACTGCAGATGCTAAAGGAATAACGGATCTTATTTTGAAAAGCTTGCCACAAAGAGGAGGGAAGTGTTTCCAAAGATTAACTCATTGAAATCCAATCAACTTACCTCCAACATTCTTTTCACTAATAAAGAAGAACCTCAAGTCATCAGACCCCAAATCACCAGAATCCTACAGCAAAAGAAAAAGCTCTTTGGATCTCCTTGAGTGTGCTTTGTGTCTTGGGACACCAAACTTTCTTTTTTTTAACTCAAGTGGGATCATTGTGTAAATAAATATCAAGAGCAGGGGAAAAAAAGACAAAAAAATCAAACCCATTGCCATAGAGTTGATTCCAACTCATAGAGATCCCCCTATCAAGAGCAGAGGAGGATACATTTTGGAAGAGCAGTCATTGGAAATGTTGCAGGTGAGAAATCACGAAAGTGCAATAAGAAAAGGTGTTCATGGAGGGTGTTTTGTGGGTTTATCACATTGTATGTGAGCATCTCCTGCCCTTTTGCATTTGTTCTGGGGCATTAACTCAAAAATTATTTTTCTTCTCCTGACTTCCTCTCTCCCAGAGAAGCCTGTGATATGTCAAACAAATATACCACTTTTAGAGAGCAGCTTTATTCAGAAAACAAAGGGGAACGACTATTGCAATAGTGGGGGAAGGGGCTATTACAACAGGGAGAATGCTCTGTCCAGAAGATTAGCTTGTTACCTTAGGGGACACTGAGCTTCTGTTATGGAAAAATTTGTGAATGGATAGTGGTGATGGTTAAACAACATTATGAACATAATTAATGTCACTGAATTATACACTGAAGATTGTTACAATGGCAAATGTTTTGTTACATATATATTCACCACACATACATGCAAAAAGATTAGCTTGTAAGATCAGCAAGTGTCTCAAGAATCTTTAATAGAGACTGAGCGTGAACAAGTCTAGAAACAAACTCAGGTGCGGGAAATCGAGATGAAAGGGTGACATCACCTGATAGTAAATCAGAGAATGTTTTACACTGGGATCAGCCTATTCTCAGCGAAGTATCCTTAAAGAGGGGTTGTTTTGTTGGCTCAGGCTCAGAACGAGCCAAACCTCGGGGACTTGGGGGAAGGAGAGAAGCTTAACCAAAGTTTGGTTAACAAGCATTTCGTTTCTGATTGATCAATGGGAACATGCAATTCAGTTATTCATTTACGAGGCAAGTGATAGGAATTTGGAGGTCTGTGTCTGGCATAAGGAGCCCTGGTGATGCAGTGGCTAAAGTGCTCAGTTGCTAACCAGAAGGTCACAGGCTGCTAAGCAAAAGGATTGATGATTCAAACCCACCAGCCACTCTGAGGGAGAAAGATGTAGCAGTCGGCTTCATAAAGATTACAGCCTTGGAAATCCTGTGGAGCAGTTCTACCCAGTCCTGTAGGGTTTCGATGAGTCAGAATCTGCTTGGCAGCAATGGGTTTTGGTGTCCGGCGTCCACAAGGGGGCATCCGTGAGTCTTAGAGACGTCGTAAGGGAAGGGTGGTTCTTCCGAGTACTGTCTTTTTCCTGGACTCAGAGGGTGGGTTTTTTTTTTTTTAGTCATTGCTGTTTTTCAGCATAACAGGGTTCAGGGAGAATTCAACATTGTTAGATGGCTACAGGAAAATCAGGATTACCTAAGGCTCCCATGCACCATGCCGTAAAGGAGGTGCTTCTTTACTTAAACAGGAAAACACATTGCAAGAAAACATGTCAATCCTGGATAACTGGTCTAAAAAGAAACATTCAAGATCAAGACTGTAGTCAGGTCTGCTTGCCACTGAGCCTAATTGCTTAAACTTTTCTCAATCTAGAGTCTTCTCAGCAATCAGTGAGGTTCAGAATGTTGTTCTGGCATTTTCTTTGAGGTCACCAAGGGTCTTGCAGTGCAAAGAGAAGAAAGTACAATTAAATATCTGGAAATATTTTTAACATAATCCTGAGATTTGAGAGTGGGCCAAGGGAAAAAGAAAATATAAATTATAGAGGAAGTGCAACTAACTCAGAAATTGCCAATGCCATACTATCTAGATTATTGAAGATGTGGAGTTTGTTTTGAAGCTGTTTGGTTTGTATTAAGGATAAAGAGCAGTGGAATAAACTAGAAAGGCACTGAAGAGAACCCGCCATGCCTGGACCTGGATTCTAGCCTTGATTCTGACTGTGTTCACAGAGCCGAGGGTGCTCAAGGGGAATAGAAAGAGCTCAACCTGGAGTGGAAGGAGTGAGGGGGCAAGGACATACAGAGCCCATTAAATGCCCAGCTGAGGAATTGTGACTGTACCCTCCGGGCAAGGTGAGCCATCAAGGTTTTGAGGAGAATGAGTCCCTTGATTGGAGTTGTGATTTAAAAAGTTCCCTGGCAGTATTGTACTTGATGAATCAACAGGGGAAAACACCCTGGGCAGAGAGCCCAATCAGGAGGGACTGTGGTAGCACAGACAGAAGTAATGAAGGCTGGGAACAGACAAGGCAGTAGGGACTTGAGGTGATGGGTATGAGCATGCCCTGGAAGGAGAGGGAAGATGCTTTTTGGAGCATGTTGCCTTCCAAGTGCCAGTGGGACATGAAGGTGAGGATCAGAATCAGAACCAGCTGAAATGCATTGAGTTCCTGTCAGGCTCCAGACCCCTTTAACTACATAATGAGGTATTGAAATAGAAAATCATCTACACAACCACAACCAAGCATACACAATCTGCTGCCAAAAAAAAAAAAAAAAAGGACAAACAACCCTCAGGAGCAGCCCTGCTCAGTCAGCCAGGCCTGGAAATTGTTTCACATAAGCCTTAGCCTCCCTCACTGAGTAAGTACCCTTTTCCCTTGTACTTGGGTTCCTTGGTGACAGTACCTAGCTAGTTGCTAGGCTAATCCAATTACCTGCAGCCTCTCTTCCTCGGTGAAGGAATTATGAGTTTAAGAATGCTGGGGCTGAAGCAAGGGCTGGGATCTCTAAGCGCTGAGAGGTATTTGCATTATGCCCCTCTCTCAGCCAGCTCCACCCCACACTTGATCATTAGCAATTCATTCCTCAGCAATAGGTTTCTTCGTTTTTCCTTGTTGTCCTCACAGCCCCCAATTTGGGAGAAACGTCTTTCAGTTAGTTCTAGAAGACTCAAGTAGTCACCAAAGCCCAGGCTTGGCTAGCCTTCACTCAGGCTGTTATTTCACGTAGCGTCAGGAAGCCCTGAGTTTCCTTCCCTCTCTCCCACTCTGTTTCTTAAAACTCCAAGTTAAAGATACTTGGAAACATTCTAAATACCCACCTATAGATGATTTGTTTATAAATTATGTATCCTCCATGCAGTTGAACACCATTCAACACTTAAAAAATCAATGAGGCTGGCTTCCTCAAAAAGTTAAAGATAGAACTACCGTATAACCCAGCAATCCCAATCCTAGGTATGTACCCAAAATAACTGGAAGCAAAAACACAAACAGAAATCTGTACGCCGATGTTCATTGCAGCACTATTCACAACAGCAAAAGGTGGAAACTACCTAAATATCCATCAACAGATGGACAGATAAACAAAATGTGGTCTCTATATACAATAGAATATTACCTAGCCATAAAGAGAAATGAAGTCCCGATACATGCTACAACATGGATGACCCTCAAAAACATTCTGCTGAGGGAAATAAGTCAGTCACAAAAATACAAATAGTGTATGATCCCACTTATATGAAATAGGAAAAAGTTAGAGACCAAAGCTTTTTAGTGGTTACCAAGGGTTAGAGGGAGGGAGTAAGGGGGAGTCATTGCTTTGGGGCCACTGAGTTTCTGCTAATGGTGGTGAAATAATTTGGAAAAGGATAGTGGTGATGGTTGCATAACACGACGAACATTATCAAAATCACTGAATTGTACATGTAAAAATCATTGACTTGGCAAACATTTGACTATATATATTTTTACCACAGTCAAATTTTCTAAAAAAAAAAAATCAATAAGGCAGAGCTATGTATGCTGATATGGAATAATCTCTAACCTCATTGCTAAATGAGGAAGATTCACAAAATAGTATGCGTTGCATACTACCATCTGAGGCAAGAAAGTTGCTCTAAATGCTTGTATTTGTATGGAATAGCTCTGGCTGAGCATTGTTTCTAAATTGTAAGAGATCTACCAAAAAATCAGGAGTCTCTGGGGGTCCAAATGTTTAAGCACTTGACTACTAGCCAAAAGATTGGTCGTATGAACCCACCCAGAGGCACCTTGGAAGAAAGGTCTGGTGATCTATTTCTGAAAGGTTACAGCCTTGAAAACCCTATAGAGCAATTCTACTTTGCACACATAGAGTCTCCATGAGTTGGAATCAACTTGACGGCAAATAACAACAACAACAACCACAAAAAAAATCAGCCATTAAAAACCCTCATGTGGGGTGGGGGGGACCCCTACAGGGCACAGTTTTACTGTGACACATATGGGGTCTCCAGAAGTCAGGGGGCCTACTAGAGTGCAGCTATCAACAACAACCATCCTAGAATACAGTGCTCCAACCCAGATAGGTTTGCCCCAGTCCTGTATAAGTCATGGGAAAGGAAACATATAATGAAATGATTCTAGTCACTACTTCTTCTATTCTATGGAAATTGGCAACGGACAGTTTTCTGCTAATGTCTTGTTACCAGGATACCATTTTTCCAATTACTCACAAAGGGCAGAGATTATTAACCCTGTGATTTTATTCCCAGTGAGGCTATTCAGAATCGCATTTCCTGCCATATACAGAGGTTAAATAATGAATTATAAATGGCGCAATGGTAATGAAAATTCTCAGAATGAAGCCTGTGTAGGCTCTAAATAGATTTTCTTGGTAGGGTGAAGGGGGGCAAGGAGAGGGAAGGCAAGTATTAATAGTATGACAGTCTGATGTACTCATTTTCATTTTACAGAGCAATGAGGAAGCCCCAAAGTAGCTACCTGAACCTGACCCTAATTTCATTCAACAAACATTACTGAAAGCCAGCGTCTGGGTGATTTCAGGATTAAATTCAGTGGAAACCACTTGCAACCATGTCAGTTGCCAAATTACCTTACCTGGAGCCTCTTTGCAAGTTTCCACTGAAACTTGGGATTTGTTAGCAAACTCTGGCCTAGGCAGCTCTCCCTGTGAGGAAGGCAAATAGGACTGGAAATGGCTGCCCCAGCCTCATTCTCCCTATAATGGGTTCAGAGGGGGCCCATAAGCCCCTGGCTCAGGTGAGTCTAGGTGCAGGCTGTTGAGAGGAAAGCGGTGGTGCAGCAAGGCCTAGGAGAGGCTGAAAAGGGCAGAAAACTGAGCCTGGGCCCTCTAGTTCCAGAACCAGTAAGCCTTGTAAATGTTAAAGCAGCACCTGAGGACTGGTTAAAAATACAGATTCATGAGCTGCACCCCAGACCTACAGAATTCCAACCTGCATTTTAACAAGATGGCGGGGTGATTCGTTTGCACAAATAATTTGAGTAGCTTTAAAAAAAAAAAGTAGGCACCAAGGAGCCCTGGTGGTACAGTGGTTAATGTGTTGACTGCTAACCAAGAGATCAGCGGTTTGTAAACCACCAGCTGCTCCATGGGAGAAAGATTTGCCAGTCAGTTACCGTAAAAATTTACAGCCTTGGAAACTCTATGGGGCAGTTCTACTCTGTCCTGTGGGGTCATTATAAGTCAGAACTGACTTGACAGCAGGGGGTGGTTTTGGGAGTGTAGGCACCAGGGAAATGCTTGCTGAGTTAAATACAAAGAAAAGTAGAAAAGAGAAGTCCCTTCCTTTCCAGCCTAGCCTTGAAAATTTTTCAAAGTGTTAATTTCCTCAAATAAAAAGCATCATGACACTGACGCTTTGGGAAGACAGTCTGACACAGAAGCATGGTATCTCCAGTTCACCCTGAGCCAAGGGGCGGAAGGCTGCAGGGAAGGCTTTGTTTCAGGCTAACTCACTTTGTGATGTCAGGCGAGTTTCCTGTCCTCTCTGAACCTCACTTTCCCCACATGTAACATGAGGACTTTAGAACCAGGATCTCTTCTAAGCACCCTCCTAAGCATTCAACAGGAGTCCCTGGGTAGCGTAAACACTAAGCGCTCGACTACTAGCTGAAAGGTCGGTGGTTTAAACCCACTTAGAGGTGCCTAGGAAGACAGGCCTGGTGATCTTCTTCTGAAAGGTCATAGCCTTAAAAACCCTATGGAGCAGTTCTACTCTGGACACATGAGGTTGCCATTGAGTTGGAATCAACTTGAGGGCAACTAACAACAATGAGCATTCAACAGTTCTATCAGTGAGAAGACCGATGTCTGCTAGGAGGTTTCCAGATCACAGATAAAAATGTCTTCCAATTTCTCCCCTTCACTGACCACTGGATTAGACAAGCGCTCTCTTGTCAGAGCCCACCTTTGATCTTGTTTTGCTTTCTTGGTCTAGTTTACCAGCCCTTCATTCTGCCGGGAGACCTCGCATCTTCCTTAAGGCCAGCTGGTCTGCATTTTCTGGATTCTTTGCTTCAGGGAGTTTTCTTAGTAACTCTTAAAGCACAGATGCCTGGAAGTCTAGCTTTCATTAGGTTATCAGGCTTAGTTCCCAGAATGTCTAGCGTGCATATACACACACACAGCCCATGAAGATGAATTGTTTACCTTATCTTCTTTGGTGTTTGTCATGTAGTGTTAACCATCTTAGTTTCTAAGATCCCACAGTGACTATGAACACAACTGATACTCTTAACACAGAATCCCAGTGTAAGAAATCTCCTTAAAGACCAAGTACCGCAAATCTACATTTCCATATTCTCTCTATAATATCCCTGACACATTTTTCAGTCTCTGTTTGACCATCCCCATTAGGAGGAAAATTCAGTTACCTCCCTGGCAGCCTATACTAGTCCTTCTGCTCTCTAGAAAGTTCTCTCAGTTTATGGGTCACAGATCTGCCTCCTGGTCACTTCCACCCACTGGGACTGGTTGTTCCTTGGAAAGCCCCATAGCCCCTCTTCTCCAGGTAGCCTTTCTGGTGATGTTCTCTAACTAAACTGATTGCCTTCAAGTCGACTCCAACTCATGGCAACCCCATGTGTGTCAGAGTAGAACTGTGCTCTATAGGAATTTCAATGGCTGACTTTTCAGAAGTAGATCACCAGGCCTTTCTTCTGAGTTGCCTCTGGGTGGACTCAAACCTCCAACCTTTTGGTTAGCAGCCGGGTGCATTAACCGTTTGCATCACCCAGGAACTCCTGCACCACTCAGGACTCTCCTAAAACCCTAAAACGTTGTTTAAAATCTCTTCAGTAAGTTCACATCCCTTTGCAGAACAGCACCTGAAGTTGAAATCAGTATTCCAGGCCTGGAAGAGAATTCAGTCATGGGTGTTTTGCTTGTTCTCTGCTTTGAGAGGGAGCTGAAATAAAAGCATTACGTGGTTGGGTGATGTATTGAGATACTGGCTTATGTTTTTTCCTGTTTGTCTCCTCACCCCGCTCAGAGCAGGTAGTGGGGCCTTTGGGCTCCCATACCTCTGAGGAGGTCTGTGTTGCAGAGTGAGAGCGGAAGCTGTCCGCAGAACACTGGCTTGCTTAGCTTGTGTTTTCCAGGACCTTGTACTCCTTGGCAAACCTAGGGTGCAGCAAGGAGAGCAGAGAAAGGGAAGTGCCTTTAAGCAGAAAGGTCGAAGCAAAGGGAAAAGAAAAAAAGGGATGCCACAAGAATGGGAAGGAGATGGAGGTGATCCACAAGAGTGGAGACCTTTGCCATTGTGGTGCTTAACGGATGCTGCCAGAACCTGGAGAGGAGGACAGCTGCCTGGGACAACTAAGATGACTGGAGTTTAGTCATTGGGGATTCCAGCCTGGGAAAATATTCCTGGGCTCAAGCTTGTCACAAAGCAACTGAGCTATTTGTCTTCAAGAGATCTGCCTTCCCAGCCTCAGGCTTAGCAATGGAGATTTCAGGGAAGACATGATGAATTGAAAATGAAGGCGTCTTTCCTGCATTTTCTGGCCACAACTTACCTCCAAGATTTGAATGTGACCCTTGGGAGGTGGAGGTGAGCCTCCAAAAATGACTGAAAATTACTTTCCTCCCAGACCACTGGGATTTAGTTTTAGAGTCTGATTTAGAGAAAATAAAATACTTTGATTTTTTTTAAACTTGCATTTAATGGTTAAAATTCCTTTTCATTATTAACTGTGTAAAGTACAGTGAAGGGACGCGAAAGAAAGATTTCTTGCCTCAGTGAAAGTGCTATCTAACCTGGACATAATACTTGGATTTCTTTTGATGATGAAAGGATTATATCCCAATATAAAGCAAGCTTGACGTGTCATTTTATCTCTCTGTGTCTTATTTTCCTCCACTGATAAATGGAGATGATAATACCACGACTTCACAAAGATTATTGCTAGAATTCTAGACTCCCATGCAGATAGCCATGTTCAATCTTCAATAGCCATGGAATTTATAAAGATTGTTTAGGATATGGGTTAAAAGCTTGGGCTTCAGAGCCAGACCACCTGGGTGAGTCTCCGAGTGGCCCTATATAAGTAAGTCATCCTCCCGACATTGTGGTTTCCTCCTCTATAAAATGGGATAATGACAGTACTAGTTTGTCAGGTTTTGTGGGAATTAAATGATACAATCCATGTAATGTTCCTAGCAAAGTTCTTGCTACCTAGTAAGTGCTAGTTAACTATTATACATCGAAGAAATTGAGATGAAAACACTTTAAAAAATTAAACACATCAGACAAACGTAAGTCATCATTATTAAGTACTTGGTATTTGAGTTGATTTGTAAAAATTTCCTGTTTTTTTAAAAATAAACATCTGGACTTAAAACATATGTAATTATAACAACAAAAGCAGAGAAAATATGTACGTCCACAGATGGAGAATATTACTTATTTTGGCCTAAAAATAACCCAACACTGTATTACAACTCAGATCTAGTTTCCATAAATATTCATGGGATGATTAAATGATAGAGAGTTAATGTAAAACACTCAAAACTTCTTTGTGCATATATGTCTGAATATGAACATCTTCAAAATGAAATCGTTTTCCTTCATCTTTCAGGCAGGTGATACAAAGTTCTAATCAATAATTCATCCTGGCAATGAAATTCATTAGTCAGCCAAGGCTATGACGCAAATCCTGTCCGGAAGCCTTGTTTAGGCTAAATAAGACAACTTAATTTAGTGCAAGGTGAATAATCCAGCTCTCCTTGTATCATTCATTCCAGGAATAAACATTATGGATTTCTCCATTAAATATGCATGCCAGGACTAGACATGTATTAACTTCTACATTTCTTGGCCCTGAGGATAACCAACCCAGAATTCTTGGTATCTGTTTGAAGCTACCAATTCCACTGGGCTGAACAAAAAGAAATAAAAGAGAGCTCTGGAGACATCAAGAATTTAGAGTTGGAGGTCCTTAAAGCCAACCTTTCACATGACCTAGGAATCACTTTCATACCTCCTCTGGTCTTCTTCTGTTTGAACGCTCCAGTGAATAGGAAGTTCACTACCCATTTTGGTTAAAAATCTTCCATTTCAAACAGCAGAAAACCCAACCCAAACTTGCTTAAGCAAAATGGGGATTCATTGCCTCATATCGTGCTCATATGGAACATGGACAGTTTAAGATTATAATTTCAGTCTTAGTATGATCAATTATAATCTTAGACCGTCCACGCTCTATATGAGCATGATATGAGGCAATGAATTCCCATTTGGCTTAAACAAGTTTGGGTTGGGTTTTCTGCCATTTGAAACAGAAAGGTTTTCGGTCTTGGTATTATGAAGTAGCCCTGGTGGAGCAGTGATAAAGAGCTCGGCTGCTGTTATGGATTGAATTATGTCCCCCCAAAAATATGTGTATCAGTTTGGCTGGGCCATGATTCCCAGTATTGTGTGGTTGTCTTCCATTTTGTGATTGTAATTTTATGTTAAAGAGGATTAGGGTGGGATTGTAACACCCTTATTAAGGTCATATCCCTGATCCAATGAAAAGGGAGTTTCCTTGGGCTGTGGCCTCACCACATTTTATCTTATAAGAGATAAAAGGAAAGGGAAGCAAGCAGAGAGTTGGGGACCTCATACCACCAAGAAAGCAGTGTCCGGAACAGAGTGTGTCCTTTGGACCCGGGGTCCCCATGAGGAAAAGCTCCTAGTCCAGGGAACATTCATGAGAAGGCCAACAGAGAGAGGAAGCCTTCCCCTGGAGCTGATGCCCTGAATTTGGACTTTCAGCTTACTTAACTGTGAGGAAATTAACTTCTCTTTGTTAAAGCCATCCACTTGTGGTACTTCTGTTATAGCAGCACTAGTGAGTAAGACAGCTGCTAACCAAAAAAGCTGGCAGTTCAAATCCACCAGTGGCTCCTTGGAAACTCTATAGGGCAATTCTACTCTGTCCTATAGGTTCACTATGAGTTGGAATCGACTCAGTGGCAATGAGTTTTTAGGTATGATCAAGACTCAGTTAATGTCACCAGGGTTTGGCCTTTGTCTCCATATCTGAGCTCCACTTCCTCTTAAACAGACTCTCCCCTGTGGTGCACAATGGCACTGCAGCCTCTCATTCTCTCCTTTAAGGCCAGCAGGAAAAGACCAGCATCCCTGATATAAACAAAGTATTAGAATTATATCTTTGGGGCTCTGACTGGCCTACCTTGACTCTTGTGCCATCTCTGAACCACTCACTATTGTGGAGGAGTAGGGAGGGGAGTTATGCAGCTCTCTGATTCGCAGGTCCAGATGACGTGACATTGTTAGTTAGGGATGAGTCAGCTCCAAGGAAACTATAAATAATGAAAGCGCAGAAAAGAGATATCAAAGAAACCAGTCCAAATCAAAAAGCAGAACAAATCACCGCCACATGACCAAAATCATACCCTCCACAACAATACTCACTACTGTATGTTATTCTAGAAAAGCATTTCTTTGGTTAGATAGAGATTGACTTCTGGAATTTCCATCCCCAGACCTAAAATTACATAGAACAAGACTTCTTCCTCTTCCCAATAACAGTCCTTCAACTCTATGTAGATAGATACCAAATCTTCCCTTGGTCACTCTCCTCCAGGTTAAGTATATCAATATGCCAGGCAGTAGACTTTTTGCATTGGAAATAAATCAATGCATGCTATTAGGTACGCACCAGAGTCATGATATGAAAACTAAAAATAACTTTAATTTTTTTTCTATCTTTTCTTCAAAGAAATAGTTTTTTATTAATAAATTGGATAATGATGAATGTTGGTAATGCTACTGAGGAAATAAGTATTTTCAAGACGTTCAGTTCTGGTAATACTGGTTAGGTAATTTGGAACAACCATCCTATTGTAGACAAAAAATATTGAATGAAATACTTTTAAATACTCTTAAAAACATCAAAGAGCTAACAAAATGAAAAATTACTAAGACTAAATTACTAAGAATGTGCTAAATCAGAGAAGTCAGTCCTGAACTGAAAGTTGCTTTTGACTTGGAAGCATTTTGAAATTTGGGAGAAATATAGGCGAAATTGACCTGTTGTTTTGGCTGCTTCATGGAGCTAGAGGAAGAGTTAAGGCCTAGAACTCACCAAAGTTAGGGATTTTGATAAACCACTACTTAATAGATGATAGGACTAAAAAGGCTATACCCTTGGGGTGAGAGCAAACCAGTTGTAATTCTATTCTTACATGGGCTTTCAACCTGTCTTCAAATAACCTAAATAATCCATAGATCTTCAAGCCTTGAACTTGAATTAAAGTGATTCTAGACTGGTGGCAACGTAAGATTTCTGGCAGAAGTAAATGTAAGTTCTTGCTGGAAAAGATCCCATGATGATGGGCCTCAAGTTGTTCCTACAAATAATTTTTCAAATGTAATGACTGACATACAATCAAAGATAGCCAAGCACTCAAGAAATTAGGACACCATGAGGGAAAACCAGCAGAAAGAAAGAAAAATAGAAACAGATCCACAAAAATCTCAGATAGTGAAATTATGTAAAAATCATGCTTAGTATTTTCAAAGAAATAAAAGCTAAGCTTGAAAAATTTGGCAGGGATCTGGGGACTTACAAAATTTGACATACTAGATTTGAAAAAGAACCAAATGCAAATTCAATAACTGATTTTAAAAAGCTGAAATGAGGGAGGTGTGGTAAACAGGGCAGAGTAGTTAGACTCTTCCTATATCCCTCTTACAACAAAGACCTGGAAAAACAAGTGATTTGATTCTATGTGAATATCTGGGAGCCCTGAACAATGCAAGGTTGAGAAATCAGTCTGAGTGATACAGGAGAGCAAGACCATTTGGAAGAGGTGAGAAGGGCCAGAGCTGCCACAGCGAAACTGCAGTGCCGCAGCCATGCCGGTCCGTGGTGAAGCAGGCAAACAGCTATGCTGTGCACATGCTCAGGAAGCAGTTTCCACAGCGAGACAGACCCGACAGCAGAGATTCTGCTTGGACACTCCGAACCAGTGAAGAGCAGCTCCCAAGAGGCTAAGATAAGTACATGCGTGCACCCTTTCGCTGGGATTAAAAAAAAAAAAAAGCCCATTTGGGAAAAACCTCTCTCCCTTTTACCTCCTCCCTCTGTGCTCTGCACCGGGAGTCAGCTGGGCCAGAAGTAGATCCCAAAAGGCACCCTGAGCCATTCTCCTGGCCTTGGAGAGGGAACAAATAAGCTGCTGGCTCCCCTAGTCCAGGAATACAGGGGCGGCACAGCTCCTTTGCTAGGCACAGGAATTAGGGATCCACAGACTCTGAGTGCCTTATATGCCTGTATAGACTCGTGGGGACCCATCTCAACAGCGTTAGTCCTCACTGCCACAGTACAACAGGGCAAACATCTGAAGTTTAACTTCAGCTGCTTCAGCTGTGAACTGGCAGATTTGTGACCCTCGAAACAGCCCTGCCCCTTAAGTAGGCACTTTTATTGCTCTGCAGCAGGGGCTTGAGGACTGGTGGTAACACCCAAAGCGCCTAGTCACCTGCTGCAGGAGTCCAAGAAAAAGTGGTCCCTTTAAGTCTTTACAGCCAACAGAGTGGGGTGCTAATATCTGGCTGCAAAACTCACCTACGTACTCACCCTAGAGAATAGGGACACGCTTTCCTTTCAGACTTTCAGGGGCAGCTGTCAGCCCTCTGCCTGACTCAGCGAGTGATCCCCTACCACAGCCAGAGTCGAGTGCCTGCACCAATCACCCATGCCTCTGTAGGACGGGGGGTGAAAGCCTGAATCACACACTTGGTGACCGACTGCCTGAAAACATGAGCTGAACACATATAGCAAAATTTAACAGACTCTTGTGTGCACATACTTAGTTACAGAACTAACTACCTGGTGACAGGACGTTAGAGATCCAAAGGTGTCAAAAATCAAACTAGTGCGCATGAGCAGCCTATTTGGACATATCGAAACAAAACAAAATAAGAAGCTAGGTCTCACTAAACAAATACAAAATAAAATTGTAATAAATTATTGATGGCTTGGAAACAACAGTCAATATCAAGTCACATAAAGAGGCAGTCCATGATGGCTTCAGCAAGCTCCCAAAATAAAGAATCAACAAATTCTCTGGAGGAAGAGAACTTCTTGCAATTACCAGAGGCAGAATACAAAAGATTAATATACATAACTCTTCTAGAAATAAGAAAGGAAATTTTACAGATTGCAGGAACAGCCAGGGAACATACGGACACAGTAGGAACGGAACTTAAAAAAGTTATTCAAGAACATAATGCCAAATTTAATAGGCTGCAAGAATCCATAGAGAGACATCAATCAGAAATCTAGAAGATTAACAATAAAATTTCAGAATTAGACAACTCAATAGAAAGTCATAAGAGCAGAATTGAGGCAGTAAAAGTTAGAATTAGTGACATTGAAGATAAAGCTCTTGACGCCCACTTATGTGAGGAAAAATCAGATAAAAGAATTAAAAAGAATGAAGAAACTCTAAGAGTCATGTGGGACTCTATCAAGAGAAATAACCTACGAGTGATTGGAGTACCAGAATGTGGAGGGGGGGATAACAGAAAATACAGAGAAAATTGTTGAAGATTTGTTGACAGAAAACTTCGGCGATATCATGTAAGATGAGAAGATATCTATCCAAGATGCTCATCGAACCCCGCATAATGTTGATGCCAGAAGAAAGTCACCAAGACATATTATAATCAAACTTACCAAAACCAAAGATAAACAGAGAATCTTAAGAGCAGATAGGGATAAAAGAAAAGTCGTCTACAAAGGACAGTTGATTAGAATAAGCTCAGACTATTCAGCAGAAACCATGCAGGCTAGAAGGCAATGGGATGACATATTTAAAGCCTTGAAGGAAAATAACTGTCAGCCAAGAATTATATATCCAGCAAAACTGTCTCTCAAATACGATGGTGAAATTAGGGCATTTCCAGATAAACAGAAGTTCAGGGAATTTGCAAAAACAAAACCAAAATTACAAGAAATAGTAAAGGGAGTCCTACGGTTAGACAATCAGTACCACCAGCTAACAACCCAAGACTAGAACACAGGACAGAGCAACCATATATTGACTCAGATATGGAAATTGAATATACTTCAAAGCTAAAACACTGAAAATAGGGAAACAGATATCAATATATAAAAAAAGATAATATTAAAACAAAAAAAGAGGGACTTAAAAAATGGAGACATTGATTTTCTATATGGAGGGGAAGCTAAGATGATACAAAGTAATAAAAGACTGGTATAAACTTAGAAAAATAGGGGTAAATATTAAGGTAACCACAAAGGAATCTAACAATCCTATGAATCAAAATGAAAAACTAGAAAAACATAAAGACCCAGCAAACACAAAATCTACAACAAAGAAAAAGATGAAAAAAAAAGTAAAGAAAAATGACTCAGCACAGAAACTTGAGGAGAACAAAGAAACTGTGAACAACACACAAAAAGAGATATCAAGATGACAGCACTAAACTCAAACCTATCAATAATTACGCTGAATGTAAATGGACTTAATGCACCAATAAAGAGACGGAGAGTGGCAGATTGGATAAAAAAGCATGTTCCATCTATAGGCTGCCTACAAGAGACACACCTTAGACTTAAAGACACAAACAGGCTAAAACTCAAAGGATGGAAAAAAATATATCAAGAAATCAACACTCAAAAAACAGCAGGAGTGGCAATATTAATCTCAGACAAAATTGACTTTAAGTAAAATCCACCACAAAAGATAAGGAAGGGCACTATATAATGATTAAAGGGTCAATACACCAGGAGGACATAACTATAATAAATATTTACGCACCCAACAACAGGGTTCCAAAATACATAAAACAAACTCTAACAGCTCTGAAAAGAGAGATAGACTGCTCCACAATAGTAGTAGGAGACTTCAACACACCACTTTCGCTGAAGGACAGAACATCCAGAAAGAAGCTTAACAAAGACACGGAAGAGCTAAATGCTATAATCAACCAACTTGATCTCATAGACGTATACCGAACACTGCACCCAACAGCAGCCAAGTATACTTTCTTTTCCAACGCACATGGAACATGCTCCAGAATAAACCACATATTAGGCCATAAAGCAAGCCTTAACAAAATCCAAAACAGAAAAATCTTATAAGGCATATTTTCTGACCATAAAGCCATAAAACTGGAAATCAACAACACAAAAAGCAAGGAAAAAAGATCATACACACAGAAACTGAACAACACCTTGCTCAAAAACTACTGTGTTATAGAAGAAATTAAGGATGGAATAAAGAAATTCATAGAATCAAATGAGAATGAAAAGACATCCTACCAGAACCTTTGGGACGCAGCAAAAGCAGTGCTCAGAGGTCAGTTTATAGCAATAAATGCACACATCCAAAAAGAAGAAAGGCTCATAATCAAAGCATTAACCCTACAATTGGAATAAGTAGAAAGAGAGCAGCAAAAGAAGCCTACAGGTGCCAGAAGGAAGGAAATAATAAGAATTAGAGCAGAATTAAATGAAATAAAGAACAGAAAAACAAT